>NC_053023.1:650059309-650170938 GCF_003073215.2 Triticum urartu | reverse complement strand
AAAAAGGGGGGGGGGGGGGGGGGGGGCTAGAGGGATGGCCAGGGCGGCGGCGGACCGGCGGTGGGGAGTGTTTTCGAGGCGGGCGGGGCGGCGCACCGCCGGCCGCGGGCTGCGGGGGGCTGCTGTTTGGCCGGCTCAGGGGGGGTGGAGGTTGAAGATGAACCGCAGGCCCTTGATTTCGTATCCAACGGGTGCAAAATCGACTGACCAGAGATGAAAAAGTCAGTCGACCGACGTGTAGCCTCACCTTGCTAGTGCGTTCAGTTTCGGCAGCAAAATTCAGTTTCGACAGCAAAATTCAGTTTCGAAGGTTAAGTTCAGTTTCGACAGTTAAGTTCAGTTTCGACATTTAAATTCAGTTTTGACAGTTAAGTTCAGAGATGAGCGGCTGATGTATTTTACATCTAGCACTATGTGGTTATGTATTTTACGTCATGTATTGGACATGCTATTAGAATTCCACTCAGGTTAACGTTGTTCGTTGTCTCTCCTTTCCTGCTTCAGCCTCGGCGTCGTACAACTCACTGGAGCTGCTCCAACGACGAAACCCTCCATCACAGCAGAGAAGTACCTCGGGCTCCATCTCCAGACGCCTAAGATCTTCTTCCCCTCCTCCCACAGCCAAGTCAGCCGGAGCATCCTCACCGGCCAACCCAATCACGCTGAGATCGACATGGCTTCGCCAAAGAGGTTGTACACTTGTCGCAACTCTTTTTTACTCTACATGTTATATATATTGTCCACTGAGCACTTGTAGTAACGGGAAATACGATTATTTTATCCTACTATATGACAAGCAGTGAGGTACCAGGCAACTTAGCTATCCTTGATGGACTCTCTTGAATGCCATCATTATTTATCTCTGCGCGTTTCAGCTGTGCATTTGTCGATGGGCCTGGGAGTTGAGCTAGTATGGCAGTGGCCTGGGTCCAAAGTAATAGAAGTAGCACAAAAACATTTTTTAGTGTAAGATTTTCCTTGCTCAAACCTGCCTACTAGAATCGCTAGTGCTTGAAAGGAAAAGTGAATGAAAAACATCGGAATTGGAAAGTTTCCTATGGTACTACTTTTCATGAATTTGGTGCAAAGGAATGGAGCAAAGGAAAACTGTAGGATTTGTTCCTTTAGTGTCTCCTTGAAAGAAAAACCGTAGGAATTCTAATTTCCACTTCTCCTCCTTTTCATATTCCTATTCATCAAGCACAAGACTAAGATATAGTAGCACAATAGCATTATAACCGTACATTTTCTTGTGGTTTGACTTAATCTCACCATGCTTTTTTGCATCCTGTGATCTTCCAATTGTTGTGAATCAAACACCCAGATTGGCAGAAATCCTGTGTTTTTAAATTCTCTGTTTTGCGCGTGCATTCCTATCCTATTCCTGTCTATTTCCTATCCCTGCATTGTTAGAATCCTCAAATTCAAACTAGCCCTTACTCAATTACTTCTGTTACAGATATGTGTCAAAGAAAACCTTCTGTGGTTTGTCCTTCTCCTGCGGCGCTGTGTTCCACCCCAGCTCAGCTACTCCAACGACGGAAGGGTTCACCACAGCAGGGATCCGCTCTCCAGACTGTCTTTCGCCACCTCAGATCTTCTTCCCCGCCGCCGGCAGCCACGGCAACTGCATTACCATCATCAACTGAGCAGATAACCTTGAGGACTACACGGGTCCGCAAGAGAGGTCGCACTCTTCCGTGTCTGCTTACGTTATGCGTCACTTAATATGATGACATGCTACATTATCGTCGTGTTCACCTATTAGACTCCGAGTCAGGTCCAAACTAATGCTGAAACTTAAGTTTTTAAATGGTTGTGGGGTACATATTGGGGCAGCAATCAGTACTATATGTCTACTATCTGGTTAATCTCTGGTGTCTACTATGAGTTTCACGTTGGGTGCAAACAAACATTAAAGGAGCCATTATCCGTATTTTTGAACTAAAGCTATTATCTGCCTGCTATCATTGGTTTTGGGTCTATCCACAGTTTGCTACCATCACTCTGGATTTGTGCATGCACTCCTTACATAATCTCACTATGTTTTATTCCTATGCATGCCAGTTATTGTACAAAATGGAACTGATCATGTAGAGCAAAAGAGACGAGCCTTGCGTGGCAATAAAATTTCATGCAAACGTCGTTCCATGGTGGGCGCAAAGGCAGCCCCCCTCCACCCATTTCGGATCATAATCAAGAGGAAGATAACTGTTATGAGGGGGATTCAGAAGGAGAAGACCACTCCTATTTACCCCATGAGGTCTTCGCTCTAACTTGGCATGCTGATGTTGGTAATATCATGCATATGGTGCCTTGCATTGCTTACTGTATACATTAAAGATGTCATCTGCTTAGTTTAGACATGCTTTGTGTCAATGCCATCTGTTTAGTTTCTTTATCGTATATGTGAATCATGCAATGCCATCTTGTCTAGCCAGGCATCATATATGTGAATTTTGCATTGCCACCCTAGTTAGCCAGTCATCTTATATGTGAATTATATCATGCCATCATTTTTTTATTACGTGTTAAATTTGTCAACAATTTTAGTACATTCAATTACTCTTCCTGTGCATCAGCCATTTGGCACGGTCATGGAAAAATCTGGAGTGGAAACAAGGTCTTCAGAGCAGACAATGCTATCTGACGAAGCGCATGTCTTGCTGGTTATCGATAGCTCCTCAGAGGAGGATTCAGAGACAGATGACCAGTCATATTCCCCCCCCCCCAAGGTGCATGCCCTAACTTGGCAGGGTTATGTTGCTCATATCGTGCATATGGTATCTTGCATTGCTATGTCATTTGCTTAGTTTAGACATGCTTTGTGTGAATGCCACCTGTTTAGTGTCTAATTACCATATATGTGAATTATGCAATGCCATCTTGTTGCAAGACATTATATATGTGAATTATGCAATGTTATCTTGTTGCAAGGCATTATGTATGTGAATTATGCAATGACATGCTGTTTAGGCAAGCATCATATATGTGAATTATATCATGCCGTCCTTTTTTGTATTTCTCATTGCTTTTGTCGACAATGTTTGTATATTCAACTACTCTTCCTGTGCATCAGCCATTTGAATTGGTGATGGAGAAATCTGGAGTGAAAACAAGGTCTTCAGAGCAGATAATGCTACCTGCTGAAGCAGATATCTTGCTGGTTACAGATAGCTCTTCAGAGGAGGATTCAGAGGCAGATGACCAGTCCTATTATCCCCCTGAGGTGTATGCTCAAACTTGGCAGGGTTATATTACTCATATAATGCATATGTTGTATTGCAATGCTTAGTTTTTTACATCATATACATAATATTGAATGCCATCTCCTTAGTTGACACATCATATATGCGATTGCCCTCTGCTCACTTCCTTAGTATATAAATCATATATTTGAATTATGTCATGCTATGATGTTTACATAGACAGCATGTATCTGAATTATGGCATGCCAACCCATTTTCTAAAGACATAATATAGTTATATCATCTCATCCTGTTTACATAGTCATCATATTTTAAATTATGTCATTCTATCCGTGAATTATATCATGCCATCATGTTTCCATCGACGGCATGTTTGTGATTTATGGCATGCCAACCACTTTAATAGACACATCGTATAGTTATATCATGTCATCCTGTTTACATAGTCATCATATTTTGAAGTATGTCATTCTATCATGTTTAGTTAGCCATCATACATGTGAAATTGTGTCATGCTATCTTGTTTAATTAGCCATCATATATGTGAAATTATGTCCTGCTATTCTGTTTGCTTAGACAACATAAATGTGAATTATTTCATGCCCTGTTTTCTTCCCTACTATCCATTGCACCTGTCTATATTACAATGTCTGTACATTCAATTACTTTTCTTGTTTATCAGCCATTTCAATTGGAGGGAGTGATGGCAGTATCTGTGGGAGTAAAAACACGGTCTTCAGAAAAGATCGTGCTACCTGTCGATGCAGATAGAACCACGGTTGTACTTGCCCAAGAACCAGCCCCACCACACATAACCCACACTCATGCAGATTGTACCCCTACCCAGTTGGACACAGAACCAGCTACACCCCTTCTAACCCAACCCCAGCAGATAGACACCCAGTTCCCGTTGACACAGCACCGTCTCCACCATAGAGCACCCAAACACGAGCAGTTAGTAAGGCAACTGCAGTGCCCAAATCACGAGGACCACCACTCCGAACCCCAAGTCAACACTTAAGGCAGAAGAAGAATTGTTCTCAGGTCAGGTTCCGTAGCTATGGTTCATACTACTTTGCTCTTGCATCACTGTATTTACTGATACCAACTAATTTCAAATTTGAAGGATGCAATTGAAACTCCAATGGCGCAACAGGTATGTTTTAAACCTGTTTCTTCAACGTGTTTGGCTGTTTGCTGTTGTAACTTGCTCTATGTTGATTTTAGTTTCAATTGAATAAACAGTTATGTTCTCATGCCATGCACATTACAAGTGTTGTTATTGCTGTGTAGTTTCCCACACTTATATTCTGTCTATGCTGCTTTGTCTTAAATAGATATGATTTGAACTGTATCTATCTTGATTTGGCAACATAAACTAGAATGATATAGACCATACAGTGACCATACTACATAGATATATGTTTGTTTCATGCTGTTATCCTGTCCACCTTACTACTGAATTGGTAAACCTAAGATGTGTTTGTTTGTTTCTCTTTTAGAACGCGGATAAAATATTGGAGAAGAGTACCCTGTTATGCAATGGTAAAGGAATTAATGCAGATAAGGTTCAAGATAGTGAGACATCCCTGTTGGTCTCCAAGAAAGCTGATAAAAACTATATTGAAGACACTAAGACAACCCCAAAGTCCTGTCTTGATGTAGTGTTCGAGTTACTGGCTACCACTGCTGGCACCAGCTCTTCGAACTCGTTGCCTGAATCAGTTCGGCTTCTTGAGTCTCAACTTCAAGTTGAAAGACATCGATCAGATGTTATGCGATAGGAAGCCGAAGGACTGAGGAAGTCCCTGCAGAATTCAGATGCATACTTTCTGGTGCAATAGCAAGCGCTGGAGGACTTAAGCGCCAAACAAGAGAAAGTTAATAAGCTTTCTAAGAATCTTGCCAGCATTATGGGTACCCAGGATATTGTTTCTTGAGCTCTTCTGAAGTGGTTTCAGTTCTGGACTTGTTTTGCTGCGGCGTTTATATGCTGCTGTGTTCCCTATATTTGCACTGGTGGCGAACTTTGATGCCCAGTGGATGTAATATGTGTAATAGCCGTGATAGCCTAGTGTAAGTTGCTTGCTTATTTATTTCCTTGTTGGCTTGTTTATTTGTTTGCTTGTAGTCAGTGCAGTTCTTTTTCTGCAGTTTGCTAGTGGCTGGAATAACCTATTTTTTTAAACTAGGCCACAATAACCATGGGCTAATATTTACTGTAGTGACACTGGGCCTCCTACGGGTCGTAGAAACTGTGGGCCTTCTACGGGCCTTATAAACAGTGGGCCTTCTACAGGCCGTAGAAGAAGTGGGCCTTCTATGGGCCGTAGAAACAATGGGCCTTCTACGGGGCATATCATCAATGGGACTTCTACGGGCCGTGTCATCAATGGGCCTTATATGGGCCGTATGATTGATTGGCCAAACATGGGCCAAACAGACCGCATTCTGGCCGTAAACGGGCTAGAGTTGGAATCATCCGTTCATGGGCCGACCATAACGGGCCATCATTAATAGGCCGTATTTGATGACGCTATGAAAACGGCCCAACGTATTAAGGGACCACAAACGGGACGACTGTAACCACGGGCTGAATTTGGCCCACAAGCAGAAAATGACAGTAACGGGCCGTAAGTAAACGAATGCTGGAAATGAGCCCAAGAATAAATGGGCTCTGAGAAGGCTAAAAGATAACACGGGCTGGAAACGGCCCAACGGAATAACGTGCCGTTAATGGGTATAAAGTGATACACTGTTCATCACAGGCCAGTTTCACCACGGGCCGTTAATGGGTGTAAAGTGATACACTGTTCATTACGGGCTAGTTTCACCACGGGCCATTAATAGGCCAAGAGTTACATAGGGCCTCATATGGGCCGAAAGACATCATGGGCCATACATGGGCCAGAAGTGAAAACGGGCTAGAATCATATTGGATGGCCCAGATGACGCTACTGGGCCTAATTCGGATAGGGCGTAACGGGCCTTGGGTTAGCGGGTTGTAAATGGGCTATATTCGAACAGGCCGTTAACAGGCTTTCCATGGGCCGGCCCGCCAGCTTTTGACCAAGTCAAACGGGCCGGCCTTTACACAGGAATGGGCCTCTGTTGGGCCGTGCCACATGTCGACGTACCATAGGCGCCTATCTGACCCACTGACGAGCTGACACGTGTTTCGTCCGGCCAATAAGAATTTTACACGTGGAAATTTCCCATTGGTCGGGGCTGTTAACGGGTTATCGGATCCAAAACCCGACCCGATAGCTTAACGGCGTTCCGTTCGGTGGATGCCACGTGTCGGTCACCCTTGACGAAAGCACTTCTGTGACGCGTGATTTATCGTCATGGAAGTGGACACTTCCGTGATGATAATTTTGGTAATGTCATGGAACACTTCTACGACAGCACAGGTATGACTATCTTGATTCTGTCATAAATTTGTCATGGATGTACATGCATGACAAAAAAAGCGACCTACTGTGACAAACACGTATCATCACGGAAGTGTATTTTTTGTAGTGTTGCGTGTAGCCTCCTACTGGATTGATACCTTGGTTCTCAAAAACTGAGGGAAATACTTACGCTACTCTACTGCATCATCCTTTCCTCTTCGGGGAAATCCAGCGCAAGCTCAAGAGGTAGCATCTCTCCACCTCTATTTATAGGAAAACCCAAGGGGTAGGGGACACATGAAACAAAAACCAAAATGCCCACACTTTATGTCACACATAAAGGGCATAAAGGGACGCCAAGTGGAGCCCCATGGAGGAGCTGCACCCTCCAACATCCCACCTTCATGGGGGCCCCCCAAAGGGGGTTCCTTGATCCCCAAGTCCTTCTAGAAGTGAGGGAGTCCTGGATTAGGGGGTGTTCGGATGGCCGGACTATACCTTCGGCCGGACTCCTGGACTATGAAGATACATGATTGAAGACTTCGTCCCGTGTCCGGATGGGACTTTCCTTGGCGTGGAAGGCAAGCTTGGCGATGCGGATATTCAAGATCTCCTACCATTGTAACCGACTCCATGTAACCCTAACCTTATCCGGTGTCTATATAAACCGGAGGGTTGTAGTCCGTAGGACAGAATCAACTCCATATACAACAATCATACCATAGGCTAGCTTCTAGGGCTTAGCCTCCTTGATCTCGTGGTAGATCTACTCTTGTACTACCCATATCATCAATATTAATCAAGCAGGAGTAGGGTATTACCTCCATCGAGAGGGCCCGAACCTGGGTAAAAACATCGTGTCCCTTGTCTCCTGTTACCATCCGGCCTAGACGCACAGTTCGGGACCCCCTACCCGAGATCCGCCGGTTTTGACACCGACATTGGTGCTTTCATTGAGAGTTCCTCTGTGCCGTCACAATCAGGAAGGATGCCTCCTCCCGTCTTTAAAGACGGCGCCGTTGCTAAGGGAACCTTGGCTATCGGCCAAACCCTCCGGCTAGGTGGTTTCCTTATGACCGCCTGTTCGGCTGTTGCGCCGACGGTGACCTCTCGGGTCATCAAAAGCAACCTACACGTTAGCTCGGAGCTCGTCGAGCAGCTAGATCCAATGGAGCTCTCTTCCGTAAACGAGCTCTTGGATCGCATCACCGCCCTGGGGGTCGCTACGGATTACGACCAGGTTGGGCTTAAACCCGATCTAAGAGAAATTAACTCTCCCCAAGTCACCCACCACGTTGCCGTGGTAGAGGCGCAGTGCGGCGACCCTTCATCTATTTTAAGGACTAGCTACGTCTGAATTCCCGACCCCTCCAAGCCGGATACCCGCGAAGGGGAGGATGTAACTCAAGACCTGAGCTTTGGATCAGGCAACGGGCTAGATTCATCGGACAACATCCAAGAATCCGAACTTCAGAGTTTGAAAACTCTTCGGCCTCCGAATCTTGGATTGGGTGAGGTTTCAGATTCAACGACACCCGCCCACCCGATCATAAGCGATCTCTCCCAAATCAGGCGGAGGCCCAAAGAAACAGTACATCATTACTGGGCGAGATTCCTCCTGGTTATGAACAGGATAAAGGATTGCCGCGAGGAAGACGCAATCTCAATTTTTTGCAGTAATTGCACGGACAAGGGAATCCTTAACGCCGTAAGTCGTCGTGATATCACACGCTTTGCTGACTTGGCGTCCATAGTACAAAAATACTGTGCGATGGAAAGCGCCTGGAAAACCGAAATAAATTTTTGGGATAATCCGGCCTTGAATAGTGATCCCGTCCGAACTAAGAGGGTGCATTATCACAGGACACCCGGGATAAACACCAAAAAGCCAAAACCCTCTACAAGGCATGGAACCGTACTGGAAAGATGGCTTGATGGACCCTATAGAATTCACAATACAGTGGATGCCACACCAACTCACAGCCTTAGAGCATGTTGGATACTCCGGCAGGTGGCCAAAATCGGCGAGGACCTCTTAATTCCGGAGGCCGCAGAAAGCCAGCCCAAGGACACCAGTACCGTTCTCACAGTCTTCTAGACTTTCGCATCAAACAATGTGCGAAAAAGAACACTCCGCAGCCTCGCCGAAGTCTATCAAGTTGCAACAATAAATCCATGGAGCGACACTGCCATTACCTTCAACGCAAGTGATGAACCTAGATTCCGAACAGCCCAAGCACTAGCCGCATTGGTCCTCGGTCCCATAGTGGACGGCTTTCACCTCACCAAGGTGCTCATGGATGGAGGCAGCAGACTGAACCTCATTTATGAGGAAACCCTTCAAAAAATGGAAATAGACTGGAGCCGCGTCGAGCGAAGCAGCACAACCTTTAGAGGAATAATCCCCAGTCGAGAAGCGCGCTGCACAGGAAAAATCACACTAGATGTGGTGTTCGGCACACCGGATAATTACAGGTCCGAAGAAGTCACGTTTTAGGTGGCCCCGTTCAAAAGCGGATATCACGCTTTACTAGGGCGTGAAGCATTCACAATCTTCCAAGCAATACCCCATTACGGGTACATGAAGCTTAAGATGCCCGGGCCAAACGGAATTATCACTCTAGCTAGTGATCCGGACATAGCACTCCGCGCCGAAAACAAGACAGCCGCATTAGCCCTTGAGGCACTATCTGAAGCCTTAGCGGCCGAGGAACTGACTGCGCTGCGCTCCACGGTTAACAGGGATGATGTGATACTCGACAAGAGATCCAAATCCACATCCTTCAAGCCAGCTGACGAAATAGTCAAATTCCAGGTCCATCCAACGGACCCCAATAAAATAGCCTCCATCGGGGCACGACTGAACCCTGATGTAGACGCCGCACTGCGAGAATTCCTATGAGAGAACTGGGACATTTTTGCCTGGCACCCTTCAGACATGTCAGGGATCCCACGCAGGCTGGCCGAACACAGCTTAAATATCCTAAAAGGATTCAAACCTGTCAAACAAGCCCTTCGTCGTTTTTCTGAACCCAAGAGACAGGCTATGGGAGAGGAGCTAGCCAAGCTATTGGAGGCCGGATTCATTAGAGACATAAAACATCCGGACTGGCTAGCAAACCAGGTGATGGTACCAAAGAAGGACAAATCCTGGCGCCTGTGTGTCGATTTTAAAGACCTTAACAAGGCTTGCCCAAAGAATCCCTTCCCCCTCCCCCGTATCGATCAAATTATCGATGCCACCGCAGGACACGACTCGTTGTGTTTCCTCGACGCATACTCCGGTTACCATCAAATCAAGATGGCAGAATCAGACCAAGCTGTAACAGCATTCATCACACCATACGGCCCATTCTGCTTCAACACAATGCCCTTCGGGCTGAAAAATGCCGGCGCAACATATCAGCGCATGATCCAGACATGTCTGGCAAACCAGATCGGCAAGACAGTGGAGGCGTATGTGGATGATGTGGTCATCAAATCAAGACATGTCGAATCCCTAGTAAACAACTTGAGGCTTAAATTCGATAACCTCCGAAAATATGACATCAAGCTCAACCCAGAAAAATGCGTCTTCGGCATTCCAGCCGGAAAGCTCTTGGGCTTCATTGTATCCGGTAGAGGAATTGAAGCAAACCCAGCCAAGATCCGAGCTTTGTCACAATTGGATGTCCCAAAGGACCTTAAACAAATACAAAAATTAACCGGATGCGTGGCGGCTTTAAGCCGCTTCATCTCCCGCTTGGGAGAAAAGGCACTACCCCTTTATCGCCTCCTTCCGCGCACCGAACACTTCGAGTGGACGGATGCCGCCACGGCTGGACTTGATGAAATAAAAGCCATATTGGCAACAAACCCAGTCCTGGCCGCGCCGAACACCGGCAAACCAATGCTATTGTACATGGCAGCAACACATCAAGTTGTCAGCGCAGTGCTAGTTGTCGAGCGGGAAACGGATGGACACAAATTCCCCCTTCAAAGGCCGGTCTACTACATATCCACTGTCCTCACTCCATGCAAATCACGGTACCCGCATTATCAAAAGATTGCATACATGGTATTCATGGCATCCTGGAAGCTACGACACTACTTTCAAGAGTGTTCCATAACATTAGCCTCGGAAGTACCACTCAACGATATTATCAACAACCGCGATGCAATGGGCCGGATTGCAAAATGGGCCATCGAGCTTCTCTCGTTCGATATAACCTATAAGCCACGGCGAGCTATTAAATCGCAAGTTTTGGCCGACTTCGTCGCAGAATGGACGGAGGCCGAGCTCCCTAAAGAGTACGGCACATATTCAAACTGGATTATGCATTTCAACGGCTCCAAAATTTTGGTCAGACTGGGGGCTGGCGTCGTCCTGACGTCCCCCACAGGAGACATAGTCTAATATGTGCTCCAGATCATGTACACAAATTCCAACAATGCAGCCGAATACGAGGCCCTCTTACATGGTCTCCGGATAGCAGTATCCATGGGTATCCAGTGCCTAGAGGTACGCGGGGATTCAAACCTCGCGATATCCCAAATAAATGGAGACTTCGACGCCAAGGACCCAAAAATGGCAGCTTACCACAACGCCGTCCTAAAAAATGTCAGCTCGGTTCGAAGGGCTGGAGTTTCACCATATAGCCCGAGAAAACAATCAAGCAGCGGACGTCCTGGCACGCATCGGAGCAAAACGCGATGCAGTCCCCCCAACATATTTTTGGAAAGATTGTTCAAGCCATCCGTAGCATGGGAGGGAGAACCCGCAAATAACAACCCGGACCCAGCCGCACCACTCGATGCCGAACAATTGGACACAATTGGAGGCTCTACCAATGAAATTACACCTTCAGCCCACATAATAATGGCGGCTATCGCCCCGTGGACAGAACCATTCCTAGCCTACATTACTAGGCAGGAACTCCCGGAGGACCAAAACGAGGCCCGCTGCATAGTACGGCGATCTAAAGCCTATAGAGTCCATCAGGGAGAGCTTTATAAGAAATGCACTACCGGAGTCCTTCAAAGGTGCATCTCCGAAGAGGAAGGGCGGAACCTTCTGGCTGAAATTCATGCCGGACTCGGTGGTCACCACGCCGCTGCTCGGTCCCTTGTTAGCAAGGCTTTCCGTACATGCTTTTATTGGCCGACGGCCCGGGCAGACGCTCAGGACCTAGTCCAACAATGCGCTGGTTGCCAACTTTTTGCCAACCAAAGCCATATGCCACCCACCGCACTCCAAACTATACCCATCACCTGGCCTTTTGCGGTCTGGGGGCTTGACATGGTCGGACCCCTTAAAGGTGGGACTGATAGGAAAAAATACTTACTGGTGATGGTGGATAAATTCACCAAATGGATAGAAGCCAAGCCTGTTAAAACGGCCGAATCTGGACCTGTGATAGACTTCATATCCGGGGTTGTACACCGTTATGGCGTCCCCCACAGCATCATAACCGATAACGGTACAAACTTTACCGCCGATGAGGTAAAACTCTGGTGCAAAAACATGGGCATCAAGCTCGATTATGCTTCCGTCTATCACCCACAAACCAACGGCCAGGTCAAACGTGCAAATGGTCTTATCATGAGCGGCATTAAACCCAGACTGGTGCGGTCCCTCAAGGAATCTAACACGCACTGGGTAGAGGAGCTCGACTCCGTGCTATGGGGGCTGCGGGCCACGCCAAATCGCACCACCGGATACATACCATTTTTCATGGTGTACGGCGCAGAGGCAGTTCTACCCTGCGACATAATTCATGACTCACCTAGAGTGCGCATGTACGAAGAAAGAGAAGACGAGCTCGATCGGCAGGACAACTTGGACGCCTTAGAGGAGGAGCGTGATGTGGCAAAAGCCCGTTCCGCATTTTATCAACAGCAGGCCCGAAGATATCAAAGCAGAGAAGTATGGGCAAAAAATTACAATGTTGGCGAACTAGTTCTACGCCTGCCGGACAAGAAAAAGGACAAACTCAAGCCCAAGTGGGAAGGTCCATTCATAATCGACCAAGTCCTGACTGGTGGGGCGTACCGCCTGCGAGATGCGTCGGATAACCGACTCGAGCCGAACCCGTGGAACGCCACCCGTCTCCGAAGATTCTATGCCTAGCGCCGGACTCTGTGTTCGTCTCCTTCCTCTGTCCATTTTTTGCATTTTTCTGTCTTACATTTCTCTCCTTCCCCTCTTTTCTTTTATAGCCCTTAAAGGCTCATCTAGTGACACGCCACTCGTGCTCATTAAACCTGGGGGCTTCTTTAACAGAAGCTTATTTATACGGGCTTCACGCCCAACACATGCGTCAAACTTCCGCATGTACCTTTTTCTTCACCATTATATGCATCGATATGACTTAAGTTTTGGCCGAGCTGGGTTGCCTGGCTCTTGTGCTTACCCCTACGTTCCCGATTGTTCGGCTAGGCAGTAAAGGGAGCACCTCTGCGATTGTTACTGCCGGGTCAGCCGGATGTGCACCTCAGACTGGGTGCCGAAAGCTAGCGTTCTTAAGGGAATATTCGGTCGGTGAAATAAAAGATGATCTTTTTACTCATTTTATGCGCCCCCAGATGCTTTTTTTTGTGCATCTTTTCACGCAGTCCGGACATGCACTTTAGGGCATGCCTCCCAGCGAAAGGAACCCCTAACGGAACTATTCTCTCTGGAAGATGTTTCTTACTAACCATGTAATATAACATAACTAGTTGGGCACTTGTCTGATAAAGCACTAATGACCCCTACACCTGGTCTCCACGCATACCCCCGTTCTTATATAACCGCTATGGTATTCGGACACACTCCGGACCGTCAGGTCCCGAGGTTGAAGCGAAAAGGTCGGCAACGACAAATGATCTACAATCCGGCTAGAAGGCATTACACATGTCAATTCAAAATTACATAGTCATTCTGACTGATTGTATTCCTCTTCTATACCATCTAACAGGCTGTCTAATTTACAGTCTTGCTGGGAATACTTCGCGGTCAACTCTACTTGGCCGTATACTAAGCTCACAGGGATCTCCTTCCCGTCAGGCCCCACTGGTCCGACCTCGGCCATATGGTTTGGGTCAGACTTCGTAAAACGGGTCTTCACCATGGCCCAGGCCTCCCTAGCGCCTTGTCGGCAGGCTGATATCTTCCACAACCGGAAGCGCCGCCGAGCTCCCTTCAGCTTCTCGGCAAGCTCTCCAAGGCCCTCGGGCACGGAGTGGGCAGGCCATAAGGCCTGGGCAATACCCCGCATCGCCTGCCGAATTCGCTTGTGCAGTTGCAAGAGTTCGGGAAGAAGGTCACCCGTAGAACCGGGCATCTCCTCTGCAGGACGACCTGTGAGCATACCTAAAGACATTACTCTTTTAGTCGACTTCCTCTCCGAACTCTTTTTTCAAAGTTCGTTCAAGCACTTACTAAAAATGCCGCGTCAAAGCCGCTGATTCTCCTTCATGGAGTCCGACAGCTGACCACGAACATCTTTAAGTTCGACGTCCAGCTTGGTGTTGGCATCCTGAAGATCATTCTTCTCTCGCCTCACCTTTGTCAACGTACTCTCACCGGCCTTTAGCCGGCGTAAGAGTTGTTGCTTGTCCGGATCGAGTCCGGCGCCATCTGCAATATGATTTGTCAGATTTACACCCACACCGCACAATACTAATCTTTCGAAGTGTATCTTACCTGAGGGGGTCTCTTTGGGCTCCCCTACTGCGGCTAGTGCGGCCTCTAGTTGGGCCTTGCACTTTTCTAGCTCCTGGGACAGTACGGTATTCTTCTCTGTAAGAACCTGCATGTTAAATGATCCTTAAATCAGTTGCTCTAAATGCTTCAAGTCTTGGGGGCTACTGGCATATATATGTTTAACCAAAACTTTCTTACCCGTATGTCTTTTACATACTGCTCCGTGGCTCTGGCTAAACCATTTTGAGTGCCACGGAGGTACGCATCTCCCGAATTAAAGGCATCTAAAGCCTCTTGGGAGAAACAAGCGTCGCGTAGAACTGTCCGGCGACGCCTGTGGTTCATGGCACTCTCCACTTCAGAATTTGTGGCAGACAGCCTGTCCGCATCCTCTGTCGGAGGAGCGTCCGGTGCGCGCCTTGTGCTCGCCTCCGCTTCCTGGCCAGACGTTGGCGCCTGGCTGGTGGAGGCGCGATTGGCAACCTCTCCCGATGTAATCCGGAGAGATCTCTTCGTTCTGAAGATAGCACGAATGTTAATATGCCCTGACAGAATAACACCAGGGAAACAGAGGGTGCGCTATACCTTTGCATCGGCATCTCAGTCCAGACTGCATTCCTTTTTGTCCCACGGGGCCCTACAGCCCCTCGTTGGCTAGCCGCCGCAGGTTCTGCCTCCTGCCTCAGAAATCTCCCCTGCAAAACACGGTTGTCATCAGAAACACCGGAATACGTGAGAGTGGAATCTCTGTCAAGGGAATGAGACTCCGGTTTCTGTCACCTGGGAGGCCGGGATTAACCCTGGATAATCAGCCGTGATGGCTACCAAGGTATTGTCCTTGCTTAGCTGATGGAACACCCCGTCGATAATCTCCACTGATATGTCCGGATCCTCTTCGGAGTCCAGATCAAGGGACCGTTCTGGGTCCTCGGGCTGTGGAGGGCGGCTGTTTATATCCTTTACCTCCTGTCGCAGTTCCTGCACTGAAGTCGTTAGACTACATATCTAACCGTGGGAGTATAAAACAAACGGGCAAGCGCAATTGTTCACTTACCCAACTTGGAGGATCGTACATAGTAAATCCGGCTTGTGGGTTGACGCGGAGGAATTCCTCCTTTTCTCCCTTGTACAAAGAGGATAAGATCTTTACTAAGGCGGCGGGTGAGGCCGGCCCCTTACGACCGTAACGTGTGGCGTCATCCTCCCCGTTGAAATCCCACATGGGGTGACCTCTATATTGAAGCGGCTGCACCCCCCGCATAATGCATGCGGCCATGACTCCAATCATGGTTAGTCCGGAATGAGCCAACAGTCTTATTCGGCCCATCAGGTAAAGGACATCTCTGTCGCTTTCTCTCTGAGAGCTCCGTGGACGCCAGCTCAAGCGTTTCTTCAATGGAGCACTGCTGAACTCAGGGAGACCGACCCGGATAGGGTCCGGTAGCGGGACGTCATCTATGTAAAACCATTCCGAAGGCCAGTCCTCGGACGCCTTATTTGGGGTTCCGGATAGGTATCCGGTCCCGGCGATGCGCCATACTTCGGCTCCGCCCACTTGGTATATAGACCCCTCTTGAGAACAGGGCACCAGACAGAATAACCTCTTCCACAGCGCGAAATGAGCCTCGACGCCTAAAAATAGCTTGCAAAGGGCGACGAAACCCGCAATATGTAATACGGAGGCGGGCGTGAGATTATGCAGCTGGAGGCCGTAGAACTCCAGAAGCCCGTGGAGAAAGGGATGAATTGGAAACCCCAGTCCCCTTATTAGATAGGGGACGAGGCACACCCGCTCTCCTTTAGAAGGATTGGGGGTGCTCTCCGCTTGTTTTCCGCCATTATAGGTGGCGAGACCGGCTCGGACCGGGACCATGTATGCCTGAGGGAGAAATCCCTTGGCCTGAAGTGACGCTAACTCGCTATGTGGGATGGTACAACTCTCCCAGTCCCCGGGTTTGGAACCGGAGGGGCGAGGGGAGGAGCTGTGACGGCTGGTCATGTTGGAATGGACCTTTGCTGGAAGCGCTCTGATGATAACTCGCGAAGAGGAGAAGATGTGGTTTGGACCTAAATCCCCATCCCGTTAAATAGGCGGCTCGTTTATACGGCTAGGGGTGTGGATGTAAAAACGCCCTGGCTTTTCGCATTTGTTTGACACATGGAAGACGGCCATTATTAGGCGTGGGAGCTGAGGAGCACTATATTACAAAACTCGGACATTATTCCTACAGGTACACAGGATTTGGAGAGGAACCCGCCTTGCAATGCCGAACAATCTGCGCGCCGGACTCATCGTCATTGAAGCCTGGTTCAGTGGCTACTGAGGGAGTCCTGGATTAGGGGGTGTTCGGATGGCCGGACTATACCTTCGGCCGGACTCCTGGACTATGAAGATACAAGATTGAAGACTTCGTCCCGTGTCCGGATGGGACTTTCCTTGGCGTGGAAGCCAAACTTGGCGATGCAGATATTCAAGATCTCCTGCCATTGTAACCGACTCCATGTAACCCTAACCCTATCCGGTGTCTATATAAACCGGAGGGTTGTAGTCCGTAGGACAGAATCAACTCCATATACAACAATCATACCATAGGCTAGCTTCTAGGGCTTAGCCTCCTTGATCTCGTGGTAAATCTACTCTTGTACTACCCATATCATCAATATTAATCAAGCAGGAGTAGGGTATTACCTCCATCGAGAGGGCCCGAACCTGGGTAAAAACATCGTGTCCCTTGTCTCCTGTTACCATCCGGCCTAGACGCACAGTTCGGGACCCCCTACCCGAGATCCGCCGGTTTTGACACCGACAAGAAGCCTTTTGGGAAAAACCCCAAAAGGTGGCTTTCCATAAATATCCCAAAAGGCACTTTCACTATTCATGACAACATTTTTCAGCGTCCGTTCGAACTGAAAATATTTATGTGGGCTTAGAACATTTCCAGTACCCACTAAAATAATTTTCAACGCGTTCCAAAACAATTCCAGATTAGTGATTTTCATCTGCGAAAAGCATCTGAAGTGGTTCCGGCAGCTCCGAAGCATATCCAGCTTTTATCCCGAAAAATTCCAGAAAGTTTCCAGAATGACTCTGGCACCCTCCAAGAATTATCAGGCATGTGCCGAAACCAATTTGACTTAATATTATACCCCGAAACAACTTTTTGGTTTCACCGAAACTCATCCGATGACCTCTCTCTGCGGAACTTTTCCGCTGTCTGAAACTTTTTCGGTTATTTTCTCTCAGACTCCCTGTCTAGTATTCAGCAGATAGATCACCCTTAAGCGTCTGACCCTATAGGTTCGGTGAAGTATAGACATGACCCGGAACCCCTTCCGATCAATGATCAACATCGGAGCCGTGGACACCCATATTGACCCCTATACCAACACGAATGAATATTCGAGTGAACCTCCAGTTGTAGTGAGCTATTCCTGCTGCTTCGCGATATGTCACAAACACCCGAGGTGAGATTTATTGCATCCCCGTGTACGAACAATTTGTCCACCATGCAAGTTACCTCGTTACTGGTTTTGTTCTCTTTTCTCATTTTTGTGTTCTGGCATCCCAGTGATCAAATCACAAGGTGTCTGGCCAGATGATTATGGATACCGTAACACTGAGAGGGCCCGAGAATATCTCTCCATCATCGGAGGAGAAAATCCCAATCTTGAGCTATCAAGTTACTTGACATATTTTTCCATGAACCTGTAAGCCGCCGTAATAGCCACCCATTTACAGATGATGTTTAACAAACCCCAAAGTTCAAGCAAGCATGAAGAAACTCGATACTCTCATGGTCTAAGGAATCATGCAAATGTTAACCATCTCTGTGTTATGTGCCATTAAACTTGTGACAAATGTATCTCATAGCATAACATCAATTCGGGTCGATTCAACACAAATGTTCTTCTAACATTGTGCCCTCAAAGTTGCTAGCATAGACATGCCCATGATTGGGAAAACATAATCATCATGCAATACTTGAGCTAGTCTTAGAGGCATGACTAGGAATACATTTTATCGTTTATTATTCCACACGTGCACATGGGTTTTCCCTAGAGCCTTTATGGATATACGGGCTCGGGAACCACAACAGTTATAGCATGGAACATAAACATAATCATGAACTTGGAGATAAATAATATCATTTATTATTGCCTCTAGGGAATATCTCATACAGACTCCCACTTGCACTAGAGTCAATAATCTAGTTAATGCTAATGCACTTTACACCTATGGCACACCGATGTAAAAAATGCTTCACATGTGGTATAGCCTGATGATACGTCTCCATCGTATCTACTTTTCCAAACACTTTTGCCCTTGTTTTGGACACTAACTTGCATGATTTGAATGGAACTAACTTGGATTGACGCTGTTTTCAGCAGACTTTCCATGGTGTTATTTATGTGTAGAAACAAAAGTTCTCGGAATGACCTGAAACTCCACGGAACTTATTTTTGGAAAATATTAAAAATATTGGCGAAAGAATCAAGGCGAGGGGGGCCCACCACCTGTCCACGAGGGTGGGGGCGCGCCCCCTACCTCGTGGGCCCCCTGTTGCTCCACCGACCTCAACTCCAACTCCATATATTCGTGTTCGGGGAGAAAAAAATCAAAGAGAAGGATTCATCGCGTTTTACGATACGGAGCCGCCGCCAAGCCCTAAACTCTCTCGGGAGGGCTGATCTGGAGTCTGTTCGGGGCTCTGGAGAGGGGAATTCGTCGCTACCGTCATCACCAACCATCCTCCATCACCAATTTCATGATGCTTACCGTCGTGCGTGAGTAATTCCATCGTAGGCTTGCTGGACGGTGATGGTTTGGATGAGATTTATCATGTAATCGAGTTAGTTTTGTTAGGGTTTGATCCCTAGTATCCACTATGTTCTGAGATTGATGTTGCTATGACTTTGCTATGCTTAATGCTTGTCACTAGGGCCCGAGTGCCATGATTTCAGATCTGAACCTATTATGTTTTCATGAATATATGTGAGTTCTTGATCCTATCTTGCAAGTCTATAGTCACCTACTATGTGTTATGATCCGGCAACCCCGAAGTGACAATAATCGGGACCACTCCCGGTGATGACCATAGTTTGAGGAGTTCATGTATTCACTATGTGTTAATGCTTTGGTCCGGTACTCTATTAAAAGGAGGCCTTAATATCCCTTAGTTTCCATTAGGACCGCGCTGCCACGGGAGGGTAGGACAAAAGATGTCATGCAAGTTCTTTTCCATAAGCACGTATGACTATATTCGGAATACATGCCTACATTACATTGATGAATTGGAGCTAGTTCTGTGTCACCCTATGTTATGATTGCTACATGATGAACCACATCCGGCATAATTCTCCATCACCGATCCAATGCCTAAGAGCTTTTCACATATTGTTCTTTGATTATTTACTTTACCGTTGCTACTATTACAATCATTACAAAACCCCAAAATATTACTTTTGCTACCGTTACCGTTACTTCCATATTACTTTGCTACTAAATACTTTGCTGCATATACTAAGTTATCCAGGTGTGGTTGAATTGACAACTCAACTGCTAATACTTGAGAATATTCTTTGGCTCCCCTTGTGTCGAATCAATAAATTTGGGTTGAATACTCTACCCTCGAAAACTGTTGCGATCCCCTATACTTGTGAGTTATCACCTGATGTCCATCGGATCTAACAATTTCAGCTCCGTGTGTGTATCTCTGCATATCCTCGCGTTTTCATGCTTTCACAAAATTCATATTTTGTGCGGACCTGGCTTTGTATAAATGTGAATCATTGGTCGAAACCTGATTCCTCAGACTGAGTTATGGAGCAACTATCTGCAATAGTGTCCCATTGACCAAAGCCTTCTTGGAACCATACTAAGTTCATGAATGAACTATATGATTCAACATCTTTGTCTCTGTCGCTTCTAAAGCAGCAACATACTTCGCCTCTGTTACAGAATTCGCCACAGTAACTTGTTTGGAACAATTTCCAACTAACTGCACCACCATATTGTGTGTTACACAAAACCCTCAATTTAAATCGAAAATCGCATGGAGAGATGATGAAGATTGTATTGATGTAACCTTTTACAACGAACTCTTCATGATCTCCACTTGCAAGAAAACATGTCATCAGTGCTACTTTAGTACTCAATGATCCTTTTTCACTGTTGTCCCATGATCAGTACTTTTGATCACTTTGGTATCTATACTCGCAATAGCTTGGGAGTATTGGACATATCTGGTTGTTTTACATACCATGGAATACATGATTAATCCAAACACAGGAGTGTGTGGAATCTCCATCATGTATTTTGCTCATCAGTGTTTTGGGACACCGAGTCTTGCAAAAACTCTTTCCATGTGACTTCGGCAAGAATCACTCCTTGTCGTTCTTAGTGCTAAATGGTTTTAGCATCTTGTCAATATGTATTTTTGCTCAGCCCCATTAGGTAAATATATCTCCATAGATCATTATGCCTAATATCAAGGCTATTTATCCCAAGCACTTCATCGGAAAACAATTTTCAAATGAAGTCCTAAATCGTGTCAAGAAATTTATTTCCAATTAACAATGTGTCAAGCACACAAGATTTTCAGAAATATTATTATGCTCCCACTTACTTTCTTGAAACCACAAGCATCTTTGTTACCCATTGATGAAGTCAAACCCCTTTGACCATTCCATCAAAAACGAAGATTCCAACTCCATTTTGCTCTCTTCTGAACATTGCAGGAACTCTGAAGTTTGCATACTTACTAGCATCCTCTGGACCGAAAAAATACTTTGGATTGTATCTCATACAAGTCCTAGGTTGTATTTCCATTTCATGGAAATTCTTTTGTCATCCATGTTTCATATCTCACGTTTTGAAATATGTATTAATTGCTAGTTTAACCTGAACCGACTTTAAGCATTGCTACGGTGAGACAATCTCATTGTAGTCAACTCCTTGAACTTGTTATTGCAACAAGTCAAGCTTAATGGATAAAACATGTTTATCCATATCAGTTTATAGTCCCATTACAATCCGTTAGACTCCAAGTCTTTCGGAGGGTTTATCAAGATTTAAATCTTGAATCATTTATGGAAACTATCTCGGATTATATTGGCATTTAGCCAATTCCGGAGTCAGGGCCCATCAACGCTTCCTTGTGTATCATAGGTATACTGTTGTCTAACAACAATATCTCGTTTGCACACCTAAGAGCTTTGCACGAGCTTTGCCTACGTTGTTCAGCTGCAAGTTTGACCGAAGTCCATACATCTAATGTAGAGGCTTCCGTATCAGTCGCAATAGGAAACTCTGGAATCACTTCCAAGGTTCCTTTCCTTTGACCTAATGACGAAGATACTTGTTATCTCGTCGAGTTGCGCTATCCTCCCACTTACCCTTTTGCAAGAACTATTCTCCTTAAAAGCATATCATTTTGTGGCAAAAATCCTTTACCTCGGTATAGTGGTGGGGGGATACCCAATGACTTGGGATAACTTACAAAGTAGCACTTGTCTAATTTAGAATAGGTTTGTAACCTTTTACACAAGTCCCATATTCCAAATGTTAAGAAAAGATATAACATGGTTGGGCGTACCATACCATGCCGTCATTTCAACAGACCTGATGGAGCTCTTTTCAATGTAAAAAGCCGCAGTCTCTAAAGCATTACTCTTTAAAAGTGATAATGGCAAATTTATTTATGTCATCTTTGATCTTACCATGTCATAAATGGTTTGATTACATCTTCACAGACATTCCACTCATAGTGGTGTTCCGGGAGGTGTAAGTTATGAAACTCTTTTCACAACTCATCAGACATTCGCTAAACTTGTAACTCAGATATTCCTTTCTGCAATCAAATTGTAGAAACATAATTTCCTTGTTACAATAACTTCTACTTCATTTTTGAAAACCTTTCGAATGATTTCAAAAGATCCAGACTTACGTTTTGTCAAGCAAATATCCATATATCCACTTGATTCATTTCTGAAGATAGATTAATCCACTACTTGCAACAACATTTATTGAACTACACACATCAAAATGTATGATCACCAATAAGTTTGTTGAGTGTTCCTTATGACCCGTGAACGGTATTTCAGTCACTTCACTTTTCAAAGGAAAGTTGCAAGTGTCAAATGATTCAAAATCAAACAACTTCAAAATCCATCATAATGGAACTTTTCCGTGTGGGTTTCTCCAATGTGACCAAATGCAGTGCCATACATGTGTGGTATTCTCATAGTCTTGCGACATTTAGCGTCAGTGTTATGGATGTATCATTTTACCATCAATATTCATAACATACATCCCATCTTGGATGGAAGCATGGCCCTTCATGTTATTCATAATACTGAACAACAATTGTTCTTTTATGCACAACCCTTTTGCAATAAACATTGTGCAATGGGCTAGAGTGTATGAAACTCTGAAATGAATTATGAAAGTAAACACAAAGGCAATATATTAATATCATTATTCATAACATACATCTCATTCATAATGAAAGTATGGCCCTTATTTTTATTCATAATACTGAACATTAAATGTTCTCTTATGAACAACCTTTTTGCAAGATACCTTACACAAAGGGCCAGAGTGTGTAAAACTCCATAATGAATTATGAAAATAAATACATAGGGAATACACCGATGGAAGGTATAGTAACTTTTACTATGATCCCATCGCGTATCAAAAACCTCATTCCTAGCTAGTCTTTCAGGCGGTAGTAGTTCTTGCATGGATTCGCAACAGAATGCAATCGAGTGGGTATCTTTGTGATCAACTCACAATACCCAAGAATTAGTAATTAACAAGTTTAATTATAATTCCTAAGAACTATTTCTTCTGACCAGCCTTCTATACATCAGTAACTTGTATGACATTCATACATATGAGCTGGATATTCCAGTCTTCACTCCTTTTGCATTTATACCTCTAACAGCTTAACTTTTAGTATTTCTCCTACTCGCAAAAGAAGCACCCAACTTAAGAGTGGCGTTAGCCCCGGACTTCCTAGGCGTGTAAGTCATACTAACACCCTCTGGACACTTCCTTTCTCTTTAAGTTGTTGTTTTATTCACCTTTCATCATATGATAGACGTTCTTCTGGATCCCTCTCTTATCAGTCTAATGCATAGTAAACACTTTACTAATAATTTGCAAACAAACATTGCTTTGGATATTTCATATCTTTCAGCCTTTGTTTGTATCTGAAAATTAATTTTCAGTTCCATGAATATCACATAACTATCCCAAACTTTCGAAGTACGAGTTTCATGGAAGCAAACATATTGCACTTGACCGCAATGGAATTCTAGCTTTTGGATCGAAGAACGAGAGTCTCATCATCCATAGCATTTAGCGGGAGTATACGGAAAGCATGCGATAGGACAAAGTCCTTCTCAGCACTTTTGAGGACAATCCTCACAGTACGTTACCAATCGTAAAGTTTTAACCAAATATTTAACAGCTATTCAATTTTAACCGGGAAGGTGGAAACGCGAGCCATTATTCTACAACTATTTTGCAAGAAACACTTAGACAATGTTCATAATTAATTGCACTGAGAATTAAACATGTTAATTCAACAGTGCGCTCCCACTCAAATCAATATCTCTCATAATTAATTTTGAGTGATTCAAGATCCGCATATCAATTGTTTGCCATTGGTGTAACACCACTGATGACGAAAATCTCAATCGGTAGGCCAACTTGCCAATCACATCTCTCTGCGACTCTTGTTCATCTTTTGATGGGCGTGTTCAGAGCTCATGACGGTCATGCCTGAACGTCAAGACAACCAAGTGATCTCGCTGTGAGGTCTCAACTCACCCGCCTCACACTTCTCTAATCGTCCGTACCCGTGTGACACGGCGCACCCCGAGAAGATAGGTGCCGTGACAGTGCTACACTTGGGAGAACACTAACTACTTTGATATTGTGGGAGATCACCCAAATAAAAAGCGACTACCGCGCAATCAAGAAGGGTGCACCAAAGGGATAAACATCTCAGGCAATTCATAATAGCATGATATGGTACAACCCTTTCTGACGGAGAAGTTTTGTATTTCTACGTCTTCGGCATTCGCGTCGGTGTTCACCTTCGCGAAGATTGCCACCACCTTGTTGATGCACCAGATAATATTGTTAACTCTATAGCTAATAAAATAAGTGCATTACTTAAGGTTGACACGCAGGTCATTAAAGTGACAATCATATGGCTCCAGTCATCATGTCGAATCATGACACGCAGGTCATGTTAATCAATTTACATCATATAGTTATCTCATACATAATCAAATTATTATGAGCACTGCTATACCACATCACATGCACATGCAAACCCTCCTGCAAAACCAAGTTAGACGCCTCTAATTGGTTCATGCAAAAACTTGTTTTTCATGGCTTCTAAGGTTTCGAAACAAACCGAAGCTACCAACGTTCATCATCAAGTATGATAATTCAAGTCGCTAGATTAACTTTGCGGGGTGTATGAAGCACGAGAAAATAAAATCTCGAACCCCATACTAAACTTCATCATACGCATAACCCCCATGCAGATCATATCTGCATTGCCCTTTCGTCTGCGAAACATCCATCTTTCTTTAACTATGGTGGAACCCAAAGAACTGTTAGCACTTCGTTGATCTGTCAATCAGCATACTCAGGAGCAGCATGAAAGGATCATGGATTGCCAGAACTTTGTGAGATTCCACCATGCCGTCAAGATTAGGATTACGCAAATTCAAGGGAAGCAATAAGAACATCGGGTAACAGATTTCATCTGCTACCCGCACAAATAATTTTTAGTAATAGAACTCATCTGTTACCTAATTATATTGTGCAACACCCATACATCTCTATGTATTCTAGATCGCAACCTGCATCTATGCATAGCACGGCTCTGATACCACTGTAGGGTAACGTGGCAGAAAACAAAAAATTTCTGACCTACGCACCAGCCCAGGACCACTATGGAGACTGCATACAAGGTTTGGTCTTTTTCGTTACCGACTCGTAGCGCAGATCCCCGCAGCTAGGATTTTTACAACTTACCAACCGCAAGGATGTATACCCTCATCTTCCCCTCGGACAGCCCTCCAGGAGGTGGTCGGAGAGTCCCCCGAACGGTGTTGCGGACAGCCCTTCGGGAGGACCTTCAAAACTCGAACGACCACTCGGACAGCCCTTCGGGAGGACCTTTGAAACTCGGGCAGTCACATGGACAGCCCGTCGGTAGGCACTCTCGAACTAAGACTGAAACTACGATCTCTCTACAAAGTTGCACACATACAGTGTCATCTATCCGGCAGGGCTTCGCCGTCCAGAACTAGTTCCCACCGGAACCCAGACAGCCTTTCGGCTCTACGAAACTATTTTGCGGGGAGGGAGAGAGAAGCCAGATCATTGCAATGGCACTTGTATGTGAGAAAGAGTGAGTGTGGAGAGTGCCTCTCCACCTCCATTTATAGGAAAACCCAAGGGGTAGGTGACACATGAAAAAAAACCCAAAATGCCCACACTTTATGTCACACATAAAAGGCATAAAGGGCATAAAGGGATGACAAGTGGAGCCCCATGGAGGAGCTGAACCCTCCAACGTCCCACCTTCATGGGGGGCCCCCAAAGGGGGTTCCTTGATCCCCAAGTCCTTCTAGAAGCCTTTTGGGAAAAGCCCCAAAAGGTGGCTTTCCGTAAATATCCCAAAAGGCACTTTCACTATTCACAACGACATTTTTCAGCGTCCGTTCGAACTGAAAATATTTATGTGGTCTTAGAACATTTCCAGTACCCACTAAAATAACTTTCAACGAGTTCCAAAACAATTCCGGATTAGTGATTTTCATCTGCGAAAAGCATCTGAAGTGGTTCCGGTAGCTCCGGAGCATATCCAGCTTTTATCCCGGAAAATTCCAAAAAGTTTCCAGAATGACTCTAGCACCCTCCAAGAATTATTAGGCATGTCCCGAAACCAATTTGACTTAATATTATATCCCAAAACAACTTTTCGGTTTCACCGAAACTCATCCGATGACCTCTCTCTGCGAAACTTTTCCGTTGTCCGAAACTTTTCGGTGTCCGAAACTTTTTCAATGATTTTCTCTCAGACTCCCTGTCTAGTATTCAGTAGATAGATGACCCTTAAGCATGTGACCCTATAGGTTCGGTGAAGTATAGACATGACCCGGAACCCCTTCCTATCAATGATCAACATCAGAGCCGGGGACACCCATATTGACCCCTATACCCACACGAATGAATATTCGAGTGAACCTCCAATTGTAGTGAGCTATTCCTGTTGCTTCACGATATGTCACAAACACCCGAGGTGAGATTTATTGCATCCCTGTGGACAAACAATTTGTCCACCATGCAAGTTACCTCGTTACCGGTTTTGTTCTCTTTTCTCGTTCCGTGTTTCGGCATCCCAGTGATCAAATCACAAGGTGTCTGGCCAGACGATTATGGATACTGTAACACCGAGAGGACCCGAGAATATCTCTCCATCATCGGAGGAGCAAATCCCAATCTTGAGCTATCAAGTTACTTGACATATTTTTCCATGAACCCGTAAGCCATCGTAATAGCCACCCATTTACGGATGACGTTTAACAAACCCCAAAGTTCATCAAGCAAGCATGAAGAAACTCGATACTCTCATGGTCTAAGGAATCATGCAAACGTTAACCATCTCTATGTTATGTACCATTAAACTTGTGACAAATGTATCTCATAGCATAGCATAACATCAATAATGTCGTAATCGTACTTTACTGGATATGGTGCATTAAGTACATATACCCATATCTGCTCAAATCATCTGTGAAGGTGAGAAAATAACGATACCCGCCGCGAGCCTCAATATTCGTCGGACCACATACATCAGTATGTATGATTTCCAACAAATCTGTTGCTCGCTCCATTGTTCTGGAGAACGGAGTTTAGTCATCTTGCCCATGAGGCATGGTTCGCAAGTACCATGTGATTCATAATCAAGTGATTCCAAAAGTCCATCAGAATGGAGTTTCTTCATGCGCTTTACACCAATATGACCCAAACAGCAGTGCCACAAATAAGTTGCACTACCATTATCAACTCTGCATCTTTTGGGTTCAATATTATGAAAATGTGTGTCACTACTATCGAGATTCAACAAAAATAGACCACTCTTCAAGGGTGCAGGACCATAAAAGATATTACTCATATAAATAGAACAACCATTATTATTTGATTTAAATGAATAACCGTCTCGCATCAAACAAGATCTAGATATAATGTTCATGCTTAACGCTGGCACCAAATAACAATTATTCAGGTCTAAAACAAATCCCGAAGGTAGATGTAGAGGTAGCGTCCCGACCGTGATCACATCGACTTTGGAACCATTTCCCACGCACATCGTCACCTCATCCTTAGCCAATCTTCGCTTAATCCATAGTCCCTGTTTTGAGTTGCAAATATTAGGAACAGAACCAGTATCAAATACCTAGGTGCTACTGCGAGCATTAGTAAGGTACTGCTACCTCTTGAGCACTGCGTTGGATTTCCTTGAAGAGGAAAGGATGATGCAGCAAAGTAGCGTAAGTATTTCCCTCAGTTTTTGAGAACCAAGGTATCAATCCAGTAGGAGGCTACGCGCGAGTCCCTCGTAGCTGCACAAAGCAACCAACGCGATAAGGGGTTGTCAATCCCTTCACGGTCACTTACGAGAGTGAGATCTGATAGATATGATAGATAATATTTTTGGTATTTTTGTGATAAAGATGCAAAGTAAAATAAAAGCAAAGTAAAAAAGAAAAGGCAATAATAAAGTGTAGGAAGATTAATATGATGAAGATAGAACCGGGGGCCATAGGTTTCACTAGTGGCTTCTCTCAAGAGCATAAGTATTTTACGGTGGGTGAACGAATTACTGTTGAGCAATTGACAGAATTGAGCATAGTTATGAGAATATCTAGGTATGATCATGTATATAGGCATCACGTCCGAGACAAGTAGACCGACTCCTGCCTGCATCTACTACTATTACTCCACTCATCGACCGCTATCCAGCATGCATCTAGAGTATTAAGTTCAAGAAAACAGAGTAACGCCTTAAGCAAGATGACATGATGTAGAGGGATAAATTCATGCAATATGATAAAAAAAACCATCTTGTTATCCTCGATGGCAACAATACAATACGTACCTTGTTGCCCCTACTGTCACTAGGAAAGGACACCGCAAGATTGAACCCAAAGCTAAGCACTTCTCCCATTGCAAGAAAGATCAATCTAGTAGGCCAAACCAAACTGATAATTCGAATAGACTTGCAAAGATAACCAATCATACATAAAAGAATTCAGAGAAGATTCAAATATTGTTCATAGATAATCTTGATCAACAAACACACCGCAAAAAGAAGATTACATCGAATAGATCTCCATGAGAGAGGGGAGAACATTGTATTGAGATCCACAAAGAGAGAAGAAGCCATCTAGCTACTAACTATGGACCCGAAGGTCTGAGGTAAACTACTCACACTTCATCGGAGAGGCTATGGTGATGATGTAGAAGCCCTCCGTGATGGATGCCCCCTCCGGCGGAGCTCCGGAACAGGCCCCAAGATGGGATCTCGTGGGTACAGAAGGTTGCAGCGGTGCAATTAGGTTTTTGGCTCCGTATCTGATCGTTTGGGGGTACGTAGGTATATATAGGAGGAAGAAGTACATTGGTGGAGCAACGTGGGGCCCACGAGGGTGGAGGGCGCACCCTAGGGGGTGGGCACGCCCCCTACCTCGTGCCCACCTCCTTTCTTTCTTGACATAGGGTCCAAGTCTCCTGGATCATATTCGGTGAGAAAATCACGTTCCCGAAGGTTTCATTCCGTTTGGACTCCGTTTGATATTCCGTTTCTTCGAAACTCTGAAATAGGCAAAAAAAACAGCAATTCTGGGCTGAGCCTCCGGTTAATAGGTTAGTCCCAAAAATAATATAAAAGTGGATAATAAAGCCCAATATTGTCCAAAACAGTAGATAATATAGCATGGAGTAATCAAAAATTATAGATACGTTGGAGACGTATCAGGTACACATCAATAACATGTATATCACATATACCTTTGTTCACCTTGCCATCCTTCTTATCCGCCAAATACTTGGGGCAGTTCTGTTTGGGAACGTAGTAATTTCAAAAAAATTCCTACGCACACGCAAGACCATGGTGATGCATAGCAACGAGAGGGGAGAGTGTTGTCCGCGTACCCTCGTAGACCGAAAGCGGAAGCGTTAGCACAACGCGGTTGATGTAGTTGTACGTCTTCACGATCCGACCGATCAAGTACCGAACGCACGGCACCTCCGAGTTCAGCACATGTTCAGCCCGATGACGTCCCTCGAACTCCGAGCCAGCCGAGTGTTGAGGGAGAGTTTCGTCAGCACGACGGCGTGGTGATGATGATGATGTTCTACCGATGCAGGGCTTCGCCTAAGCACCGCTATGATATTATCGAGGTGGACTATGGTGGAGGGGGGCACCGCACACGGCTAAAAGATCAACAGATCAATTGTTGTGTCTCCAAGGGGTGCCCCCCTCCCTGTATATAAAGGAGTGGAGGAGGGGGAGGGCCGGCCCTCTCTATGGCGCGCCCTAGGAGGAGTCATACTCCCACCGGGAGTAGGATTCCCCCCTTCCAAGTAGTAGGATTAGGAGTCAAGGAAAGGGGAGAGAGAAGAGAAGGAAGGAGGGGGCGCAACCCATCCCCCTAGTCCAATTCGGACTAGGCCTTGGGGGCGCCCAACCTCTCTGATGGATCTATGTACCTAGGGTAGGGTCATGGACCTGTCCAAGATACCCTTCCCAAGGACATCCCTAAAAGAATCAAAAACATCTGAAGAAGAATCATCATCCACTCGACCATGAAGCAATGTTCCACTCGACTGACTCGAAGACACTCGGCCATGAAGCCAACCATTTGACCACCAGGAGATCTAAAGTCACGCCGCACGCTAATGGTCGGTCATTAAGTAGCTTTTATGGTCATCATGGCACTTTATTTGTGGCATTACCAGTAACGCCCGACCTTAATGTACCTTAAACCCTGCATAACTGAGGGCCGGAGGGGTCTGGCGAACTCTAAATAAGCCACCCCCCTCCTCAGTGTAAAGGGTTCGCACCCTTGTAATTCATACACGCATAATCCAATCGACCGCCTCCGGGCTCTGAGACATAGGGCTGTTACTTCCTCCGAGAAGGGCCTGAACTCGTAAAACTCACGCGTATACAACTACTCCATAGCTAGGATCTTGCCTCTCCATTCATACCCCCTACACTACTGTCAGACTTAGAACCACGACAGTTGGTGCCCACCTTGGGGCAGGTGTCTTAGCGACTTGTTGGAGAAGTTGCGATTTTTCCGATCCCCTTCATCATGGTTTCAGGCGGAGGTTTGGCTGAAGGCCGCGAGATCCGTCTCGGCGCGCTCGTGTTCATCACCGACGACTTCGCTTGGCTGCAGGAGGCTCCACTCAACATCGACGCGCTCCCCGTCCGTGGGACAACGCACTTTCGTGCGTGCATCCGTGGCGTCCTCTTGCGGCAGCCGTCGACCCAGTATCGGTCGACTCCTGTGGCTTCCTCCCTCCCTGTTACCTGCCGACGCAAACGTTCCGGTCGGTCGAGGCTTCAGCGGTGGGTGAGGCACGCGGTGGCTCGCCAGTCGGCCACCCCCCAAGTCGCGGCGATCGAGCCCGACGAATCTCTCTATGGCCTATTCGACCTGTCGACTGGCTCCGCAGAGACTGCATCCGAGTGCGACAGGAGTGATCCAGCGGCGGAGGTCCTGATGGTCAATGGGCCACGCAGTCCTCCCAGCTTTCCCCGCACCGACGTGGCGACGGCGGAGGCGATCCATCACATGCTCATGAAGAGTATCTCCCCGAGCCCCTCACTTCGCTGCAAAGGGAAGAACTTCGTCGTTGGAACATGGATGCGCTGCACACTCCTATCGTTGGAGAAACCCCCGAGGCCCGTGCCTTAGAGGACGCGCGCTTGGCCAACTTGGCTGAGCGCACTCGACTGGAGAACCTCCAACAAGTACTCGACGAGCGTGCGTGACAACGGGTTCCAGAATCCAGCCGACGTCAGCTCTTTCCACCATCGACTCAGGTATATCGAACTCCAATTCAGAACTTAGCACTGCGGCCCGTATAGCAGAGTCGATTTAGCCTTCCCGGTCCGAGGCTGGCAGAGGCTTGTTGCAGATCAGAGCGTTACTCTGGGCAGCAGGAGACCAAAATTCAGCTGTATCACAGTCGCAGAATAGGATCCACAGCAAATCCGTTGTTGCAGATACAGTTCAGTCAGCTCACAGCCCAAGATCGCCTCCGAGGCGTGAGGGACATGGAGACCGGCGTGATCAGTATAGGAACCGTGAGCAGTATGATCACCGACTCGATCGTGATGATCGACGTCGAGTGCCCACTGAAGGAAATACGCCCTAGAGGCAAAAATAAAGTTATTTATTATTTATTTCCTTATATCATGATAAATGTTTATTATTCATGCTAGAATTGTATTAACCGGAAACATAATACATGTGTGAATACATAGACAAACAGAGTGTCGCTAGTATGCCTCTACTTGACTAGCTCGTTAATCAAAGATGGTTATGTTTCCTAACCATGAACAAAGAGTTGTTATTTGATTAACGAGATCACATCATTAGATGAATGATCTGATTGACATGACCCATTCCATTAGCTTAGCACCCGATCGTTTAGTATGTTGCTATTGCTTTCTTCATGACTTATACATGTTCCTATGACTATGAGATTATGCAACTCCCGTTTACCGGAGGAAAACTTTGTGTGCTACCAAATGTCACAACGTAAATGGGTGATTATAAAGGTGCTCTATAGGTGTCTCCAAAGGTAGACTTTGGGTTGGCGTATTTCGAGATTAGGATTTGTCACTCCGACTGTCGGAGAGGTATCTCTGGGCCCTCTCGGTAATGCACATCACATAAGCCTTGCAAGCATTGCAACCAATGAGTTAGTTGCGAGATGATGTATTACAGAATGAGTAAAGAGACTTGCCGGTAACGAGATTGAACTAGGTATTGGATACCGACGATCAAATCTCGGGCAAGTAACATACCGATGACAAAGGGAACAACGTATGTTGTTATGCGGTCTGACCGATAAAGATCTTCGTAGAATATGTAGGAGCCAATATGGGCATCCAGGTCCCGCTATTGGTTATTGACCGGAGACGTGTCTCTGTCATGTCTACATTGTTCTCGAACCCGTAGGGTCCGCACGCTTAACGTTACGATGACAGTTATATTATGAGTTTATGCATTTTGATGTACCGAAGGTTGTTCGGAGTCCCGGATGTGATCACGGACATGACGAGGAGTCTCGAAATGGTCGAGACGTAAAGATTGATATATTGGAAGCCTATGTTTGGATATCGGAAGTGTTCCGGGTGAAATCGGGATTTTACCGGAGTACCGGGAGGTTACCGGAACCCCCCGGGAACCATATGGGCCTAGATGGGCTTTAGTGGAAAGGAGAAAGGGGCAGCCCAAGGTGGCCGCGCGCCTCCCCCCTCCCCCTAGTCCTATTAGGACTAGGAGAGGTGGCCGGCCCCCCTTCTCTCTCTTTCCCCCTCGGGGAATCCTAGTCCAACTAGGATTGGGGGGGAGTCCTACTCCCGGAAGGAGAAGGACTCCTCCTGCGCCCTCCTCCTGGCGCGCCCCCCTCCCCCTTGGCTCCTTTATATACTGAGGTAGAGGCACCCCAGAAACACACAAGTTGATCCACGTATCTATTCCTTAGCCGTGTGCGGTGCCCCCAGCCACCATATTCCTCGATAATACTGTAGCGGAGTTTAGGCGAAGCCCTGCTGCTGCAGTGCATCAAGATCGTCACCACGCCATCGTGCTGACGGAACTCTTCCCCGACACTTTGCTAGATCGGAGTCCGGGGATCGTCATCGAGCTGAACGTGTTCTCGAACTTGGAGGTACCGTAGTTTTGGTACTTGATCGGTTGGATCGTGAAGACGTACGACTACTTCCTCTACGTTGCGTCAACGCTTCCGCAGTCAGTCTGCGTGGGTACGTAGACAACACTCTCCCCCTTCGTTGCTATGCATCACATGATCTTGCGTGTGCATAGGAAATTTTTTGAAATTACTACGAAACGAAACCCAACACCCACCCCTCCTCCTAGGAGTGGGTCATACGTGCCTCGACAGCAGGATGACAGACGCCCTCACAGTGCTGGGTGAAGGATTCCAGTCGACCCCAGAGAACCAGGATTTGATGCGAGGTCCATTCTCGTTCGGGTTTTGGTCGAAAGAAACAGAGCTCACCAAGAAGGTCATGATAGAGATGTACCCACCAGCAGCAGAGTGCACGTCTCAGGACCAGAGTGCTTCAGCAAAGCCGTTAGGGCCGCGGTGATTCCTCCCAACTTCAGGTTGGCGAATGGAGTCAGTAAGTTCACTGGTGAGTCCAAGCCTGATACTTGGCTTGAGGACTACCGAGTGGCTGTTCAGATCAGCGGCAGCAATGATGAAGTGGCCATGAAACACCTGCCTCTTATGTTGGAGGGCTCGGCCAGGGCGTGGTTGAATCAGTTAGCACCCAGCAGTATTTACACTTGGGAAGATCTTGCCCGAGTGTTTGTTAGAACATTTGAAGGAACCTGCAAGTGACCTGCAGGGTTGACAGAATTGCAATCTTGCATGCAGAAGCCGAATGAAACTTTGAGGGATTACATCCAGAGATGGATCACGTTGCATCACACAGTAGAGAACATATCTGATCACCAAGCAGTTTGTGCCTTCAAGGAAGGCGTTAAGTACAGAGAACTGAATCTAAAATTCGGTCGAACCGGAGACATGTCTCTGAGTCGAATGATGGAGATTGCCACCAAGTATGCTAATGGTGAAGAAGAGGATCGGCTCCGGAGTGGAAAGCACAAATCAGTCGCCCATGAAACCGGAGGAGGAAATTCCAGTCGGAAGCATAAGCGGAAAGCCGAGCCAGCTGCTCCTGGAGAAGCCTTGGCCGTGACTCAAGGAAAGTTTAAGGGGAAGTCCAAAGGGCCTTGGAACCCCAAGAAAGTGAAAGACCAAGACGGAAATGACGTATTGGATTTGCCATGCCACATTCACACAAAGAAAGATGAAGAGGGTAAACTCATTTACCCAAAACATACCACTCGACAGTGTCGGCTCCTGATCCAGCAGTTCCAGGGGAAACAGCCCGAAGATAAGGAAAAGGAGTCGGACAAAGTTGAAGACAAGGATGATAGTGATGATGGATACCCCCAGGTCAATTCCACCCTGATGATTTTTCCTGATGTTGAAAGCAAAAGTCGATTGAAAGTTATCAATCGAGAAGTGAATATGGTCGCTCCGGTGACACCCAGTTATTTGAAATGGTCTCAGACTGCCATCACATTCGACCAGTCTGATCACCCGATGCACATAGCCACCCCTGGGAGGCAAGCTTTGGTGGTCGACCCAGTTATCGAAGGCACTCGACTGACTAAAGTTTTGATTGATGGTGGCAGTAGTTTGAATATACTGTATGCAGAGACGTTGAAAGGGATGGGCATTCCGATGTCCAGACTCAGTACCAGCAACATGAGTTTCCATGGAGTCATTCCTGGAAAAAAGGCTGAGTCACTCGGTCAGATTGCTCTTGATGTGGTTTTTGGGGACTCCAAGAATTTCCACAAAGAAAAGTTGACGTTTGAAGTCGTGGATTTCCAGAGTGCTTATCACGCTATTCTGGGAAGGCCAGCGTATGCACGTTTCATGGCCCGACCATGTTATGTGTACCTTAAGTTGAAGATGCCAGGCCCCAAAGGTGTGATCACTATCACTGGCAATCGGAAGAAAGCGGAAGAGTGTTTTCAGAAAGGCTCAAAGATCGCCGATGCTCAAATGGCAGTGGTAGAGCTCCAGGAATACCAGAAAACTGCAGACCCGAGTGATTTGTTACGAGCCAAGAAGCCCGCTACAGAATGAGCATTTCAGTCGTCCGGTGAGACAAAGCCGATTCACATTCACCCAACCAACCCCAATGCTGTTCCGACTCATATCTCAACAACACTCGACTCCAAATAGGAAGAAGCGCTCATCCAGTTCCTCCGTGAGAACTGGGACATCTTCGCATGGAAGCCTTCTGACATGCCATGTGTTCCTAGGGGGCTGGCTGAGCACCGTCTACGAGTCGACCCAAAGGTGAAACCTGTCAAAGAACATCTTCGACGGTCCGCCGTCCAGAAGAGAAAAGCCATTGGTGAGGAGGTGGCTCGGCTCTTAGCAGCGGAGTTTATCCGAGAGATTTACCACTTCGAGTGGCTCACCAATGTTGTCATGGTCCCCAAGAAGGACAAGTCACTTCGCATGTGCATTGACTTCAAACATATCAATCGGGCCTGCCCGAAAGATCATTTTCCTCTTCCCCGCATCGACCAGATAGTCGACTCGACTGTGGGATGTGAGCGTCTGTCTTTTTTAGACGCCTATTCCGGTTACCATCAGATCTGTCTGTATGGACCCGACGAGATCAAAACAGCTTTCATCACTCCGTTCGGGTGCTTCTATTATGTTACCATGCCATTCGGCCTCAAGAATGCCGGAGCCACGTTCATGAGGATGATACAGAAGTGTTTGCTCACTCAAATCAGTCGGAATGTTGAAGCATACATGGATGATATTGTGGTCAAGTCACGAAAGGGTTCTGTCATGGTTTTGTCACGGCAGATGTCCTAGAGAAAGGACTTAGTCGTGGAGCCATCGCGACGGGTTAGCTTGAAGGGGTTAAAGCGAACACAAAGACGCAAGAGAGTTTATACTAGTTCGGCCCCTTCGATGAAGGTAAAAGCCTACGTCTAGTTGTGATGGAATTGATGGGGTTTCGATGACTAGGGAGCAAACAAGCTTCACCTATGTCTCAAGCTATTGTCTGTTGTCCTTGAACCGCCGCCGGGTCGTCCCCTTATATACACGGGTGACTTCCATCGGCTTACGGAGTCCCAATACCGGCTCATAGATGTGTCCGGTTTGGTCTCTACTTATTCCTAACTTACAATATAGGTTAACTACTAACGCCGGTTTACGGCTACAGGCCTTGAACCGACCATGGGCCTTGAGCCCTCCTCTGTCTTCTTGGGCTTTAACATAGTTAACTATTGACGAGGTTAACCCGGCCCAGATAGGCCGGTTTACGCCCAGTAGTAATATCCCCAACATTAGGCCCCAGATTGATTAGAACGGGTTCATGTCAATCCTTTTATAAAAACTTCACCTTCAACATCTTCTTATAAATTGGTAAACCGCCATGATGTCATCTTCTCTGATTGCTGTAAGTCGGAGTGACGTCACCTATCATAACAAAGCTATCCATTATGTTTCTTTGTTTAATAGATCGGCGGAAATCGAGGCAACAGCTCCGTTTTGTGGCCCCTTGATTGTCGCGCCTGACTTATGTTCTTTCGCCTTATAAATAGGACCAAAGGGTCATTCCTTTTCTCCTTCCGTGCCTTCTTCGTCTTCCTCGCGTCGCAAGCCTCGGAGCTCCGCCGCCGCCGTCGAGCTTTGCCTCATCCTTGGCCGCTGCATCAACCTGAGCGCACCAGAACACCGCGGCAACCTTTCGCATCTTCCTCAGCTCCGGTAAATCTTCTATCCTTTCCCTCGCAGATCTGACCTAGGGTTTCGTAGTTCTTTAGTGTTCATCGTCTGCCTCTTGCTCATACGATAGATCTTTGGATGGATCCGCAAGTCTTTACTCTGTGCAATGATAGTTGTTTGACCTTTCGCCTTCACTTATGCATCTCAAACCATAGATCTATATGAACGTTTTGCTCATTGGTTCGGTACTTCTCCCTTGAACCTCTAAGTATTTATCTTTTTTCTGAACTTGCTTCAGATCCAATGCTGTAAAGAACTCTTGTGAAACCTGTTTCTGCGTACCTGTCCATCCGCAATCTCAGTTTTTTAATGCTTAGATCCAGCGGTTTAACCTTATAGAAAATTTTCCAAACCGGTATATGCCATTAGTCCCCTTGTTGAACCGCTAGATGTTGGTTGCTTCATGAAAGTCCGGTTCATATAGTTCTGTCTCCGGTTTACCAGTGCATATACCAACGTACCTTGATCAAATGCATTTTTGAATCGGGATCTTCTACCTTGTAGATTCCATCATGGCCAAGCAAGTATATGAGTGCAATTGGTTCCTTCTCACGTCACAGAGGATCAACTGGACGATTTAGTCCTGATTGGCGCTTTGGGCAGCAAAGATACCGTCCATTGGAGGGCTCCTGGCAAAGAATGCCCTCCCACACCTCGAGAAGGAGAGGTTGTTGTTTTTGTAGATCACTTAGCCCGGGGCTTTAAACCGCCCGGTTCTAAATTTTATCGGGATGTCTTAGCCGATTTCCAACTCCATTCGCAAGACACCGGCCCCAACTCTGTTACAAATATGTGTCACTTCCAAGTGCTTTATGAGGTGTTCTTTCAAGAGGAGCCCACAGTGGAATTGTTCAGAGACCTTTTCCATCTAAACCACCGTACCGAGTTTACTGGTGGCTCTAATACGGAGTTGGGTGGCGTGGCAATTCAGAAAAGGAAAGAGGTCACATACCCTCACGCCAAGCTGCACAGTCACCCCAAGGAGTGGAATCAGACATGGTTCTACTGCAAAGACACCTCCCCTGCTGGTGAGAATCCCTTGCCTGGCTTTCGTCCGGAGCGGCTCAGCAATACACACCCTTTTCCTTAGAGATTGACTGCCCAGGAGAGAAGAAAATATGCTCCCCAACTGTCAAAGCTCAGAGCCTTTATGGCCAACGGCTTAACAGGGGTTGATCTCGCTCGCTGTCGGATATCATGGAGCATACTACCCCTTAGTCGGCGCTCTGGTTTGATGTGCGAGTATACTGACAGTGTGGATGACCCACTGCGACATTCAAAAATCTAGCTCTCCGATGAAGAAATCACAGAGGCTGTGAATAAGATGCTCAATGAACTGGAACACGTCTGCGCTAGAACCGGCCTGCTTCCCTTCTACGCCACCAACAAACCGCCAGCTGTAAGACTTTAATTTTTCTCTTTGCTGAATCTGTTATTGATATGTATGGTCATTGTTTAATATCAGTGTATGCGTAATCAGGGCAATGATCCGTTTTGGAGCAAAAAACTGCCGCAGGAGAAACCAGAAAAACCAAACAAACCGGAAAGAACAACTCGGCAAAAGACTAAAGCTGTGAAGAAGACTGCCCACAGGAAAAGAACCACTGCATCTTCTAATTCGGCCCCTGATGATGATGTGGATAATCCGGACTTTGAGGTAGAGCTTGACTCACTTGGTTTATTTTTCGTGCGTCTTATTGATGATGATATTTGTCAGGATGATGCCGAAGCCAGCCACGCGGATGTTGCAGAGGTAATTATTCTCTCTTACGATTCAGAAACTTTGCCTTCACAAAAAATCCGCCAGGCAAACCGGAAAGTTAAATTTTCTCATCCTCTTGCTTATTTGGATCCTAAATTTCTTATGAAGACCCAACAACACGAAGCTCGTCGCACAACCCGGCACAGCGGCCAGGTAGTTACCTCCGCCGGTTTACCGAATAGTCCGGTTCAGAAACGCCATTCAGAGGTCTCTAATTTGCTTGTCAGTTCTTGTCCTAAAGCGGGCTGCTTTCGTCAACCTCTTAATCCGTCTGACTCCGATTACCAGGTTACTTCCCACTCATCTTCTGGCGAGTCATCGGCTACTCAGCTCCCACCGCTTAAAATGGTGCTTGGGTAAGCTATATTTCTTGTGATGTTTGCAGTACATCGCCTTAGAACATATGTTGTATTTGATTTTATTATTCTTCTCAGGGCCAAACCTAGGCCTAGCAAGAAGGCCCATCTGGACAAAACGGCCGAAGAAGATGTCGTTCTTGAAGCGGGCAAGACACCCAATGTTGAAGCGGCTATTCCTGAGGATATTCCCAACGATCCACCGCAGAAAGATGATGATCCTATTGCTGAAGAGAGACCTACTGATACCTCAAGTCATGTCAATCAACCCATAGGTTCCATCCGGATTGAAAGCTCCACCGATCCAGCAAAAACTACTGACAAGCCAACAGCTCCAGCGCAACCCGGCGGTACCAAGGATGATGAGATTGTCATTACTGGCACTGGCCATACTGAGCCAAGCAATCCTGTCGCTTTATCCAAACATTCTGCCAAGGAGGAAGTTGCTGCCTTTGGCAGAGGCAAGTGGAACGCTGATCTGACGACTTACGCTACTCTGAACGCCCAAGATATCCATTCCGGCTATCTGAACCGGCTGTATACCAGTCGCGACTATGAAGCCGGTCTGGTTAATATGATGAAAGATAAATATGAGGTAACTTCCATATGCTCCTTCCTGCTTGTATGCTTCCATTCTTGCTGACTCTCCTAGCCCCCAAGGGCTGGTTTGCAATATTCTTTCAAACCGGGACTTTATAAATCTTGATGCTTTGAAATTCGCTGATGTAGCCCCCAAGGGCCCGTTCAACTTAGCGTAGTTAAACCGGTACTTGAAGTAATTGAAACTGCCGCATCAGAATATATATGAGCAAATAGCCATTAGCCCCCAAGTGCCAAGTTGAATACTTGTATTGATCTTGGGACTTTGTAAACACTTGAAAGATGAAGATCGAATATGCATTAGCCCCCAAGTACTAAGTGCATAACTTGTTATGTGATTGGTACTTGGATCCTTATACCGATTTGTTGAAGCATATATCTGTATGCATGCAGGCGGAGCTAAAGACGAAAGAAAACCAAGTCACCGATCTCCAAGAAAACCTGAAAACCCAACAGGCTGAAACCTCCAAAGCAAAAGAGGAATTGGCCAGCGCTTTAAGCGCCATGGAACAGCTTAAGGAGAGCTTTAAGAAGAAGCGGGCGGATTGGGCCACTGAAAAGTCCGCTTTGATCAAACGAGCAGAGGATGCCGAGGCTGCACTTAAACCAGTAGCGGATGAACTGACCAGCATAAAGTGGCACGTGCATGCCATGACTACTGCTATCTTTGGTAAGCCAGCTTGCCTTCTGAATTGGCTCTTCCTTCTTACAGAGTCGCCGGTTTATTAACCCTTTATGGTATTTCAGGGACACGCATTGGTCACTTGGGGTCAGATGTGCGGAAGAAATTGAAAGCCGCCTATACATTGGTTGAACAATTGTATGCCGGTGCCCAGCGGATCATCTGTACCGCATCTCATAACAAACCGGCGCCCACTTTGATTCAATATACTCTGATGAAACTGTCGGTGCTTCCTGCCCGGGTTGAAGAGCTGAAGAAATCTGCTGCTCGAACTGGTGCAATCAATGCCTTAATCCGAGCAAAAGCCTGGGTGCCGGATTTTGATCCTATTGAAGTAGCTCAGGGCTATCCCATCTTGAAGGAAGACGGGTCAGAATTTGGTGAAGCGGATCTGCGACCAATAAACCGGGAGGTATGTCCGCTAGCCTGTTAACTGGCTGAAGAAGCAGACTTGTCTCATTATCAAGCCCAATATGACAGTCAGAACAAGCGAATAGCCGCACCAATCCATGAATCGGAAAATTTGATCCCTCCAATCCGTAAGCATACTTACGCTCCCGATATTGACCCGTCATTGCTGATCCATGATGAAGCTGTTTTTCAAGCATTAATGGGAATCGACTGGACAACTGTGGATTTCCAGCCACTGGGTAGAGAAACGGAGGCTGAAGCGGCGCAGGATGACCCACAACCATCAGGCCGGGCTGGTGACCAAGCTTGAACCGGAAGCCGGTTTAAAAACTGACTCTCCTTTGTGAAAAACAATTATATTATTATGGGCACCATGTTGCCTTGTAATAGGGTAGCTGATACTTTTGACGTTGATATGCCTTCGTGCATAATTTGTTCTTCCTGTGGTGATGAACTTTCCAAAGCACCTTCTGCAATAAAAAACTCTTCAAGTGCTACCGCGGTTGTACTGTCCCGCGGAATATGATGTCTGTCCTCATTGAACATGAAGTTTGCTTGGCCAATCTTGAAGCGGAGTTTTTGCAAACCCACACTGTTGGAGGAGATAACAGCTCCTGTACATATATGATGCTGGTTTACCAAGTAAACTGTGCCGGGTTATAATAAACACCGTACATATATGATGTTAACAACAAGGATCAAACCGGGCAAATAGTCTCCGGATTGACATGAACTGTGTTCCGTCAATTGATTGGTTAAAAAACTTTGTCGGTTTAAAAAACGTAATAAAAAACAAAAAACCCCCTTCAAAGAAAAAATGTAAATCAAGTGCAATGACAAAACCGTTGCAAAAAAAAGGTTTTATTTGAGCTGATCAGATGGTGTTACCATGGCCGAACATGACCAAGCTCCCGTTAGGTGTAACTATGGTTCTAGCCAGCCAAGTCCCCAAATGAAACCGTGGCATTTATGCCGATCAAGTGGCATGGTCATGGTTCGGGTTCGACCAAGCCCCCAAGTGATTCTGTGGCCTTAGGCCGATCAAGAGGCATGACTGGTTCAGACATGACCAAGTCCCCAAGTGATCTGGTGGCTCTCGCCTATCAAGAGGCATGGTATTGGTTCGGACACGACCAAACCCCCAAGTGATATGATGCTTTTAAAAAGCGAACTCAAGGGGTAAACCGGAGGCCGCTTTAGAGCAACTCCGTGTAACCTCACATGATATAAAAGAACAGATACCCCGCTTTAGCTGAGGTTCCGGTTTATTATATTTAATCATACTATATACATTGTCATAATATGTACACAAGTATAGCCAATGGCTCAGGTATAGTAAGTCCGAAGATGAGCTATGTTCCATGGCCTGTTGGTCTCCTCCTCTGATGTGCGCGAGTCTTTATGCTCTCGAATATCGATCAGATAGTACGACCCGTTGTGCAGATTCTTGCTGACCACGAAAGGCCCCTCCCAAGGTGGGGATAGCTTATGCATATCGGTCTGATCTTGGATGAGCCGAAGCACCAAATCTCCTTCCTGAAAGGTTCTGGTTCTGACTCGGCGACTGTGATAACGACGAAGATCCTGCTGGTAAATCGCCGATCGGGCGGCTGCGATGTCACGCTCTTCATCCAACTGGTCCAAAGCATCTTGCAGTGTTGTCTCGTTGTCCGCTTCAATGTAAGCCGTCACACGAGGTGAATCATCACGGATATCACTGGGGAGAACTGCCTCTGCTCCATAAACCATGAAAACGGTGTATATCCTGTTGATCTGTTGGGTGTTGTATTGATGCTCCATAACACAGATGGTAATTCTTCTACCCAACAACCCGGCGTTCTCTGCAAAGGAACCATGAGCCAGGGCTTGATGCCTCTCAAGATCTCTTGATTAGCTCTTTCTGCTTGACCATTGGACTGTGGATGTGCCACTGATGAAACATCGAGCCGGATGTGCTCCCGTTCGCAGAACTCCTTCATAGCACCTTTGGACAAATTGGTACCATTATCCATGATAATACTGTGCGGAAAGCCAAACCGGAAAATCACCTTTTTGATGAACCGAACCACCGTGGCCGCATCACACTTGCTAACAGGTTCTGCCTCCACCCACTTTGTAAACTTGTCAACCGCCACCAGGAGGTGGGTCTTCTTATCTTTGGATCTTTTGAAAGGCCCAACCATATCCAGCCCCCAAGTCGCAAACGGCCAATTAATTGGAATCATTCTCAATTCTTGAGCCGGTACATGAGCACGTCTTGAAAACCTTTGGCAACCATCACATCGTCTGACCAGATCCTCCGCATCAGCATGAGCAGTTAACCAATAGAAGCCATGGCGAAACGCTTTAGCCACCAGAGACTTTGAACCGGCGTGGTGACCGCAATCTCCTTCGTGGATCTCACGCAAAATTTCACGGCCTTCTTCAGGAGACACGCAGCGTTGAAAAGCTCATGATACACTGCAATGATGCAACTCGCCGTTGATGATAGCCATGGACTTGGATCGCCGAATTATTTGCCGGGCCAGAATCTCATCCTCTGGCAACTCGCCCCGATTCTTGTACGCCAGATAAGGAAGTGTCCAGTCCGGAATAACATGAAGAGCGGCCACCAATTGAGCCTCCGGATCAGGAATAGCCAAATCCTCTTCACCGGGGATCTTGACCGACGGGTTGTGCAGCACATCCAGAAAAACATTGGGCGGGACCGGTTTGCGTTGAGAGCCCAGCCGGCTTAAAGCGTCCGCCGCTTCATTTTTCCGCCGGTCCACGTGGTCCACCTGATAGCCTTTGAAAGAACCTGCAATAGTATCCACCTCCTGACGATATGCTGCCATGAGTGCGTCCTTGGAGTCCCAAGTGCCAGACACTTGCTGAGCCACAAGGTCCGAATCACCGAAGCACTTAACTCGACTTAGATTCATCTCCTTAGCCATCCGGACACCATGGATTAAGGCTTCATACTCAGCTGCATTGTTAGTACAAGGGAACATTAAGCGGAGGACATAACAAAACTTATCACCTCGTGGGGAAGTTAATACGACTCCAGCCCCCGAGCCTTCCAACTGCCTGGATCCGTCAAAATGGATGGTCCAATACGTGTGATCCGGCTTTTCTTCAGGTGCTTGCATTTCCGTCCAATCATTGATGAAATCAACAAGTGCTTGAGACTTAACCGCTGTCTGAGGCACATACTTCAAACCGTACGGCCCCAGCTCTATGGCCCACTTTGCAATCCGGCCAGTTGCTTCCCGGTTCTGGATGATATCTCCCAAAGGAGCAGAACTGACCACCGTAATTGGGTGCCCTTGGAAATATTGTTTAAGCTTCCGGCTTGCCATAAAAACTCCATACACCAGCTTCTGCCAATGCGGATACCTTTGCTTGGACTCGATTAGCACCTCGCTGATATAATAGACCGGTCGTTGAACCGGATGCTCCTTGCATGTCTCCTTTCGCTCCACCACAATAGCCACGCTGACCGCCCGAGCATTGGCAGCAACATATAGCAGCAACGGCTCCTTGTCAATGGGAGCGGCGAGCACCGGCGGATTGTGTTGGGGAACGTAGCAATAATTCAAAAAGTTTCCTACGTGTCACCAAGATCAATCTATGGAGTCATCTAGCAACGAGGGAGGAGTGGATCTACATACCCTTGTAGATCACGCGCGGAAGCGTTCAAGAGAACGGGGTTGATGGAGTCGTACTCGTCGTGATCCAAATCACCGATGATCCTAGCGCCGAACGGATGGCACCTCCGCGTTCAACACACGTACGGAGCAGCGACGTCTCCTCCTTCTTGATCCAGCAAGGGGGGAGGAGGGGTTGATGGAGATCCAACAGCACGACGGCGTGGTGGTGGAAGTAGCGAGATTCCAACAGGGCTTCGCCAAGCGCTGCGGGGGGAGGGAGATTTGTCATGGGAGGGAGAGGGAGGCGCCAGGGCTCAGGTATTGTTGCCCTCCCTTCCCCCCCCCCCTATATATAGGGCCAAGGGAGAGGGGGAGGGCGCAGCCTTGCCCCTTCCTCCAAGGAAGGGTGCGGCCAAGGGGGGGAGGAGTCCATCCTCCCCAAGGCACCTCGGAGGTGCCTTCCCCCTTTAGGACTCTTCCTTTCCCCTCTTCTCTTGGCGCATGGGCCTCTTGGGGCTGGTGCCCTTGGCCCATATAGGCCAAGGCCCACCCCCTACATCCCATGTGGCCCCCCGGGGCAGGTGGCCCCACCCGGTGGACCCCCGGGACCCTTCTGGTGGTCCCGGTACAATACCGGTGACCCCGAAACTTATCCCGATGGCCGAAATAGCACTTCCTATATATAATTCTTTACCTCCGGACCATTCCGGAACTCCTCGTGATGTCCGGGATCTCATCCGGGACTCTGAACAACTTTCGGGTTACCGCATACTAATATCTCTATAACCCTAGCGTCACCGAACCTTAAGTGTGTAGACCCTACGGGTTCGGGAGACATGCAGACATGACCGAGATGACTCTCCGGTCAATAACCAACAGAGGGATCTGGATACCCATGTTGTCTCCCACATGTTCCACGATGATCTCATCGGATGAACCACGATGTCAAGGACTTAATCAATCCCGTATACAATTCCCTTTGTCTAGCGGTACGATACTTGCCCGAGATTCGATCGTCGGTATCCCTATACCTTGTTCAATCTCGTTACCGACAAGTCTCTTTACTCGTTCCGTAACACATCATCCCGTGATCAACTCCTTGATCACATTGTGCACATTATGATGATGTCCTACCGAGTGGGCCCAGAGATACCTCTCCGTTTACACGGAGTGACAAATCCCAGTCTCGATTCGTGCCAACCCAACAGACACTTTCGGAGATACCCGTAGTGTACCTTTATAGCCACCCAGTTACGTTGTGACGTTTGGCACACCCAAAGCACTCCTACGGTATCCGGGAGTTGCACAATCTCATGGACTAAGGAAATGATACTTGACATTAGAAAAGCTTTAGCATACGAACTACACGATCTAGTGCTATGCTTAGGATTGGGTCTTGTCCATCACATCATTCTCCTTAATGATGTGATCCCGTTATCAGACGACATCCAATGTCCATGGTCAGGAAACCGTAACCATCTATTGATCAACGAGCTAGTCAACTAGAGGCTTACTAGGGACATGGTGTTGTCTATGTATCCACACATGTATCTGAGTTTCCTATCAATACAATTCTAGCATGGATAATAAACGATTATCATGAACAAGGAAATATAATAATAACTAATTTATTATTGCCTCTAGGGCATATTTCCAACAGTCTCCCACTTGCACTAGAGTCAATAATCCAGTTCACATCGATATGTGATTAACACTCAAGGTCACATCCCCATGTGACTAACACCCAAAGAGTTTACTAGAGTCAATAATCTAGTTCACATTACCATGTGATTAACACTCGATGAGTTCTGGGTTTGATCATGTTATGCTTGTGAGAGATGTTATAGTCAACGGGTCTGAATCTTTCAGATCCGTATGTACTTCGCAAATCTCTATGTCATCTTGTAGATGCAACTACAGCATTGGAGCTATTCCAAATAACTGTTCTACTTGGAGCTATCTAAATTGTTGCTCCATTATACGTACGGTTTATCTCTACTCAGAGCTATCGGATAGGTTAAGCTTGCATCGACGTAACCTTTACGTCGAACTCTTATCACCTCCATAATCCGAGAAAATTCCTTAGTCCACTAGTTACTAAGGATAACTTTGACCGTTGTCCTGTGATCCATTCTTAGATCACTCTTGTACCCCTTGACTGACTCATGGCAAGGCATACTTCAGGTGCGGTACACAGCATAGCATACTGTAGAGCCTATGTCTTAAGCATAGGGGACGACCTTCGTCCTTTCTCTCTATTCTGCCATGGTCGAGCTTTAAGTCTTAACTTCATACCTTACAACTCAGGCAAGAACTCCTTCTTTGACTGATCCATCTTGAACACCTTCAAGATCATGTCAAGGTATGTGCTCATTTGAAAGTACCATTAAGCGTTTTGATCTATCCTTATAGATCTTGATGCTCAATGTTCAAGTAGCTTAATCCAGGCTTTCCATTGAAAAACACTTTCAAATAACCCTATATGCTTTCCAGAAATTCTACATCATTTCTGATCCATAATATGTCAACAACATATACTCATCAGAAATTCTATAGTGCTCCCACTCACTTCTTTGGAAATACAAGTTTCTCATAAACTTTGTATAACACCCAAAATCTTTGATCATCATCAAAGCATACATTCCAACTCCGAGATGCTTACTCCAGTCCTTAGAAGGATTGCTGGAGCTTTGCATACTTATTAGCATCTTTCAGGATTGACAAAACCTTCCGGTTTGTATCACATACAACCTTTCCTCAAAAAAAACGTCGAGGAAACAATGTTTTGACATCCTATCTGCAAGATTTCATAAATAATGCAGTAATCGCTAATATAATTCCAACAGACTCTTAGCATCGCTACGAGTGAGAAAGTCTCATCGTAGTCAACTCCTTGAACTTGTCGGAAAACATCTTAACGACAAGTCGAGCTTTCTTAATGGTGACATTTACCATCATTGTCCGTCTTCCTTTTAAAATCCATCTGCACTCAACAGCCTTACGACCATCGAGCTGTTCTGCCAAAGTCTACACTTTGTTTTCATACATGGATCCTCTCTCGGATTTTATGGCCTCGAGCCATTTATCGGAATCCGGGCCCACCATCGCTTCTCCATAGCTCGTAGGTTCATTGTTGTCTAGCAACATGACTTCCAAACATAGAATTACGTACCACTCTAAAGTAGTACGCATCCTTGTCATCCCACGAGGTTTGGTAGTGACTTGATCTGAAGTTTCATGATCACTATCATAAGCTTCCACTTCAATTGGTGTAGGTGCCACAGGAACAACTCCCTGTGCCCTGCCACACACTAGTTGAAGAGACGGTTCAATAACCTCATCAAGTCTCCACCATCCTCCCACTCAATTCTTTCGAGAGAAACTTTTCCTCGAGAAAGGACCCGATTCTAGAAACAATCCCTTATTGCTTTCGGATCTGAGATAGGAGGTATACCCAACTGTTTTGGGTGTCCTATGAAGATGCATTTATCCGCTTTGGGTTCGAGCTTATCAGCCTGAAACTTTCACATAAGCGTCGCAGCCCCAAACTTTTAAGAAATGACAGCTTAGGTTTCTCTAAACCATAGTTCATACGGTGTCATCTCATCGGAATTACGTGGTGCCCTTTAAAGTGAATGTGGTTGTCTCTAATGCCTAACCCATAAACTATCGTGGTAATTCGATAAGAGACATCATGGTATGCATCATATCCAATAGGGTGCAGTTATGATGTTCGGACACACCATCACACTATGGTGTTCCAGGCTGTATTAGTTGTGAAACAACTTTCCACAATGTCTTAATTCTGTGCCAAACTCGTAATTCAGATATTCATCTCTATGATCATATCATAGATATTTTATCCTCTTGTCACGACGATCTTTCAACTTCACCCTGAAATTACTTGAACCTTTCAATAATTCAGACTCGTGATTCATCAAGTAAATATACTCAACATCTACTCAAATCATCTGTGAAGTAAGAACATAACGATATCCACTACATGCCTCAGCACTCATTGGACTGCACACATCAAAATGTATTACTTCCAACAAGTTGCTTTCTAGTTCCATTTTACTGAAAACGAGGCTTTCAGTCATCTTGCCCATGTGGTATGATTTGCATGTCTCAAGTGATTCAAAATCAAGTGAGTCCAAACTGTCCATTTGCATGGAGTTTCTTCATGCATATACACCAATAGACATGGTTCGCATCTCAAACTTTTCAAAAAACGTGAGTCCAAAGATCCATCAACATGGAGCTTCTCATGCGTTTTATACCGATATGACTTACGTGGCAGTGCCACAAGTAGGTGGTACTATCATTACTATCTTTTGGCATGAACATGTGTATCACTACGATCGAGATTCAATAAACCATTCATTTTAGGTGTAAGACCATTGAAGGTATTATTCAAATAAACAGAGTAACCATTATTCTCCTTAAATGAATAACCGTATTGCGATAGACATAATCCAATCATGTCTATGCTCAACACAAACACCAATCTCGATGGTAGAAGGGAGCGTGCGATGCTTGATCATATCAACATTGGAAACACTTCCAACACATATCGTCAGCTCACCTTTAGCTAGTCTCCGTTTATTCCGTAGCTTTTATTTCGAGTTACTAACACTTAGCAACCGAACCGGTATCTAATACCCTGGTGCTACTAGGAGTACTAGTAAAGTACACATACCATGTATATCCTATACCTATCCAGCCTTTCATCTACCAAGTATCTAGGGTAATTCTGCTCCAGTGGCTGTTCCCTTTATTACAGAAGCACTTAGTCTCGGGTTTGGGTTCAACCTTGGGTTTCTTCACTAGAGCAGCAGCTGAATTGCCGTTTCATGAAGTATCCCTTTGCCCTTGCCCTTCTTGAAACTAGTGGTTTCACCAACCATCAACAATTGATGCTCCTTCTTGATTTCTACTTGTGGTGTCAAACATCGCGAATATCTCAAGGATCATCATATATGTCCCCGATATATTATAGTTCATCACGAAGCTCTAGCAGCTTGGTGGTAATGACTTCGGAGAAACATCATCTCATCTGGAAGATCAACTCCCACTCGATTCAAATGATTGTTGTACTCAGACAATCTGAGCACAAGCTCAACAATTGAGCTTTTCTCCCTTAGTTTGCAGGCTAAGAAAATCGTCGGAGGTCTTATACCTCTTGACGGGGCACGAGCCTGAAATCATTTCAGCCCTCGAAACATCTCATATGTTTCGCGACGTTTCAAAACGTCTTCGGTGCCTCAACTCTAAGCCGTTTAACTGAACTATCACGTAGTTATCAAAATGTGTATGTCAGACGTTCGCAACATCCACAAACAACGTTCGAGGTTCAGCACACTGAGCGGTGCATTAAGGACATAAGCCTTCTATGAAGCAATGAGGACAATCCTCAGTTTACGGACCTAGTCCGCCTAATTGCTACTATCAACTTTCAACTAAATTTTCTCTAGGAACATAACTAAACAGTAGAACTGAAGCGCGAACTACGACATAATTTGCGAAGACCTTTTGACTATTTTACGGATAATTAAGTTCATCTTGTGAACTCCCACTCAGATAGACATCCCTCTAGTCATCTAAGTGATTACATGATCCGAGTCAACTAGGCCGTGTACGATCATCACGTGAGACGGACTAGTCAACATCGGTGAACATCTTCATGTTGATCGTATCTTCTATACGACTCATGCTCGACCTTTTGGTCTTCTGTGTTCCGAGGCTAAGTCTGTACACATGCTAGGCTCGTCAAGTCAACCTAAGTGTTTCGCGTGTGTAAATCTGTCTTACACCTGTTGTATGTGAACGTTAGAATCTATCACACCCGATCATCACGTGGTGCTTCGAAACAACGAACTGTCGCAACGGTGCACAGTTAGGGGGAACACTTTCTTGAAATTTTAGTGAGGGATCATCTTATTTACTACCGTCGTTCTAAGCAAACAAGATGCAAAAACATGATAAACATCACATGCAATCAAATAATAGTGACATGATATGGCCAATATCATATAGCTCCTTTGATCTCCATCTTGGGGGCGCCATGATCATCATCGTCACCAGCATGACACCATGATCTCCATCATCATGATCTCCATCATCGTGTCTTCATGAAGTTGTCTCGCCAACTATTACTTCTACTACTACAGCTAATGGTTAGCAATAAAGTGAAGTAATTACATGACGTTTATGTTGACACGCAGGTCATAAATAAATTAAGACAACTCCTATGGCTCCTGCCGGTTGTCATACTCATCGACATGCAAGTCGTGATTCCTATTACAAGAACATGATCATCTCATACATCACATATATCATTCATCACATCCTTTTGGCCATATCACATCACATAGCATACCCTGCAAAAACAAGTTAGACGTCCTCTAATTGTTGTTTGCATGTTTTACGTGGCTGCTATGGGTTTCTAGCAAGAACGTTTCTTACCTATGCAAAAACCACAACGTGATATGCCAATTGCTATTTACCCTTCATAAGGACCCTTTTCATCGAATCCGATCCGACTAAAGTGGGAGAGACAGACACCCGCTAGCCACCTTATGCAACTAGTGCATGTCAGTCGGTGGAACCAGTCTCACGTAAGAGTACGTGTAAGGTCGGTCCGGGCCGCTTCATCCCACGATGCCGCCGAATCAAGATAAGACTAGTAACGGCAAGTAAATTGACAAAATCAATGCCCACAACTACTTTGTGTTCTACTCGTGCATAGAAACTACGCATAGACCTAGCTCATGATGCCACTGTTGGGGAACGTAGCAATAATTCAAAAAATTTCCTACGTGTCACCAAGATCAATCTATGGAGTCATCTAGCAACGAGGGAGGAGTGGATCTACATACCCTTGTAGATCACGCGCGGAAGCGTTCAAGAGAACGGGGTTGATGGAGTCGTACTCGTCGTGATCCAAATCACCGATGATCCTAGCGCCGAACGGACGGCACCTCCGTGTTCAACACACGTATGGAGCAGCGATGTCTCCTCCTTCTTGATCCAGCAAGGGGGGAGGAGAGGTTGATGGAGATCCAACAGCACGACGGCGTGGTGGTGGAAGTAGCGGGATTCCAACAGGGCTTCGCCAAGCGCTGCGGGAGGAGGGAGATTTGTCATGGGAGGGAGAGGGAGGCGCCAGGGCTCAGGTATTGTTGCCCTCCCTTCCCCCCACTATATATAGGGCCAAGGGAGAGGGGGAGGGCACAGCCTTGCCCCTTCCTCCAAGGAAGGGTGCGGCCAAGGGGGGGAGGAGTCCATCCTCCCCAAGGCACCTCGGAGGTGCCTTCCCCCTTTAGGACTCTTCCTTTCCCCTCTTCTCTTGGTGCATGGGCCTCTTGGGGCTGGTACCCTTGGCCCATATAGGCCAAGGCGCACCCCCTACAGCCCATGTGGCCCCCCGGGGCATGTGGCCCCACCCGGTGGACCCCCGGGACCCTTCCGGTGGTCCAGGTACAATACCGGTGACCCTGAAACTTGTCCCGATGGCCGAAATAGCACTTCCTATATATAATTCTTTACCTCCGGACCATTCCGGAACTCCTCGTGACGTCCGGGATCTCATCCGGGACTCCGAACAACTTTCAGGTTACCGCATACTAATATCTCTATAACCCTAGCGTCACCGAACCTTAAGTGTGTAGACCCTACGGGTTCGGGAGACATGCAGACATGACCGAGATGACTCTCCGGTCAATAACCAACAGCGGGATCTGGATACCCATGTTGGCTCCCACATGTTCCACGATGATCTCATCGGATGAACCACGATGTCAAGGACTTAATCAATCCCGTATACAATTCCCTTTGTCTAGCGGTACGATACTTGCCCGAGATTCGATCGTCGGTATCCCTATACCTTGTTCAATCTCGTTACCGGCAAGTCTCTTTACTCGTTCCGTAACACATCATACCGTGATCAACTCCTTGATCACATTGTGCACATTATGATGATGTCCTACCAAGTGGGCCCAGAGATACCTCTCCGTTTACACGGAGTGACAAATCCCAGTCTCGATTTGTGCCAACCCAACAGACACTTTCGGAGATACCCGTAGTGTACCTTTATAGCCACCCAGTTACGTTGTGACGTTTGGCACACCCAAAGCACTCCTACGGTATCCGGGAGTTGCACAATCTCATGGTCTAAGGAAATGATACTTGACATTAGAAAAGCTTTAGCATACGAACTACACGATCTAGTGCTATGCTTAGGATTGGGTCTTGTCCATCACATCATTCTCCTAATGATGTGATCCCGTTATCAATGACATCCAATGTCCATGGTCAGGAAACCGTAACCATCTATTGATCAACGAGCTAGTCAACTAGAGGCTTACTAGGGACATGGTGTTGTCTATGTATCCACACATGTATCTGAGTTTCCTATCAATACAATTCTAGCATGGATAATAAACGATTATCATGAACAAGGAAATATAATAATAACTAATTTATTATTGCCTCTAGGGCATATTTCCAACAGATTGGCCAATTGTCGATTTAAGTCCTCAAATGCTTCATCAGCAGCAAAACTCCAGACAAACTGATCCGTCTTCTTCAACATCTGATACAAAGGGATTGCCTTCTCACCGAGGCGACTGATAAACCGGCTTAACGCAGCAATCCGGCCTGCCAGGCGCTGAACATCATTGATACACTTTGGTTTAGCGAGGGAGGTGATGGCTGTGATCTTCTCCGGATTAGCCTCAATTCCCCTATTGGACACCAAGAAGCCTAATAATTTGCCCGCCGGTACACCAAAGACACACTTGTCCGGATTAAGCATCATCTTGTATGTTCTCAGGTTATCAAAGGTTTCCTTCAAATCATCAATTAGAGTCTCCTTCTCCCTGGACTTAACCATGATATCATCCACGTAAGCATGTACATTACGGCCAATCTGCTTGTGAAGACAATTTTGTACACACCATTGGTAAGTTGCTTGAGCACTCTTGAGCCCGAAGGGCATAGACACATAGCAGAAGGCTCCAAAGGGAGTTATAAATGTCGTCTTCTCCTGGTCCTTAACTGCCATTTTGATCTGATGATAGCCAGAATACGCATCCAAAAAACTTAAACGCTCACAACCCGCCATAGCATCAATAATTTGATCAATACGGGGAAGGGCAAAAGGGTCTGCTGGACAAGCCTTATTAAGATCTGTGTAATCCACACACATGCGCCAGGTGTCGTTTTTCTTGAGGACCAGCACTGGATTGGCAAGCCACTCGGGGTGAAAAACTTCAACAATAAAGCCAGCTGCTAAGAGCCTGGCTACCTCTTCTCCAATTGCCTTGCGTCTTTCTTCATTAAACCGGCGGAGGAACTGTTTCACCGGTTTATATTTAGGATCCACATTAAGTGTGTGCTCAGCGAGTTGCCTCGGTACACCTGGCATGTCAGAGGGCTTCCATGCAAAAATGTCCCGATTCTCACGGATGAACTCGATGAGCGCGCTTTCCTATTTCGGATCCAAGTTGGCACTGATGCTGAACTGTTTGGATGAATCACCAGGTATGAAGTCAACAAGCTTAGTTTCTGCTGCCGATTTGAATTTCAGGGCCGGATCATGCTCCGTAGTTGGCTTCTTCAACGGAGTCATGTCCGCCGGATCAACATTGTCTTTATAGTACTTCAACTCCTCGGTGGCACAAACCGACTCTGCATAACCCGCATCTCCTTCCTCGCATTCCAAAGCGATTTTGCAGCTTCCGTGAACCGTTATTGTCCCCTTGTGACCCAGCATCTTGAGCTGCAAATACACATAACAGGGCCGAGCCATAAACTTGGCGTAGGCCGGTCGCCCAAACAGGGCATAATATGGACTTTGGATTTTCACCACTTCAAACGTCAATGTCTCTGACCTGGAATCATGATCATCCCCAAAGGCCACTTCCATAGCTATCTTACCAACGGGATATGCTGATCTGCCAGGCACTACACCGTGGAATATTGTATTAGACGGTTTGAGATTCTTATCTGCTAGTCCCATACGACGCAAGGTCTCATAGTACAGGATGTTAATGCTGCTCCCTCCATCCATGAGCACCTTGGTGAACTTGTAACCTCCCACCTGAGGCGCCACCACCAGAGCCAACTGACCCGGATTATCGACCTGGGGAGGGTGATCTTCTCTGCTCCATATGATTGGTTGTTCAGACCAACGTAGATAACGGGGTATGGCCGGTTCAACAGAGTTGACCGCCCGCCTCTGAACTTTCCGGTCTCGCTTGTCCAAGCTAGTGGTGAAGACATGGTACTGCCCATTACTCAACTGCTTTGGGTTGCTCTGGTAACCTGACTGTTGCTGCTGTTGGTTGTAACCACCCTGGTTGTTCTGACTATTTTGACCATTATGTCCGCCCGGATTACCATTGAATCCTGAACCGGAACTTCCTCCACCGTTACCCGGCCCGGATCCTGAGCCACCGCCAGATTCGTGATCATACCGGAAATTATTAGAATTCTTGAACTCCTGCATAATAAAGCAATCCTTCCAAAGGTGGTTTGCTGGCGCCTCCTTCGTCCCATGTCTTGGACAGGGCTGGCTTAGCAGATAGTTTAGGCGGTTTGGGTTAGGGTTGGGTGCTCCATTACGATTTTTCGGTCTACCCTTGCGTCGCTGGCCATTGTCATGTGCGTTGGTATTAGCCACAAAGTCCACGTTACCATCCGCTTTGCGCTTGCCTCCACCACCATTGCCTGCCCAGTGATGCTGCTGACCTTTGGAGCTGTTGTTCTTCTTCCCTTTCCCTGTCTTGTCATCATCAGATTCGGGATCCTTGGTACTATCAGAATCAGCATATTTCACCAAAGCGGCCATGAGGGTCCCCATGTCGGTGCAATGATGCTTCATCCGTCCCAACTTCAGCTTCAGGGGCCTAAACCGGCAGTTGCCTTCTAGGGTTAATACTGCGGTGTTAGCGTTGATGCGGTCTGAGGAGTGCAACACTTGTGAAACCCGGCGCACCCAATGAGTCATTGATTCTCCTTCCTCCTGGACGCATGCCGCTAAGTCCACTATCGACATAGGCTGTTTACAGGTATCCTTGAAATTGCTGATAAACTGGGCTCGTAATTGGGCCCATGAACTGATAGAATTAGCCGGCAAGCTTTTTAACCAAGTACGGTCCGTTCCTTCAAGCATCATGGTGAAGTACTTCGCACACGCCGCGTCATCCACATCAAGCATCTCCATGGCCATCTCATAGCTCTCCACCCATGTCTCTAGAGGTTGATCCGCCGTGTAATTCGATACCTTGCGCGGGCCTTTGAAATCCTTGGGCAGGCGCATGTTGCGTAAAGCGGGGATAAGGCAAGGCACCCCCAAAGAACTAGAAGTAACACCAGGTTCAGTCAAGGTAGTCGGACGAACCGGCGTGAGCTGCCGAGCCTAACGCTGTGTGGCTAACTCGGCCTCCCTGCGCGCGCGGGCCCGGTCCACCACTTCCTGAGCGTTATCAGCACCACCCGCCGGGTTGTTGTCACGGGGTGCCCCACGTCGTTCATTACTCGACACTGCTGGTTCATCCATATGTCTGCTATAGCTCCGGCTTGGACGGGGGGTCGAGTGGATCCGGTCGTGGCTGTACGAGTATGCTTCCTGTTGGGCCAAAGCTGTCCTTAGAAGTTCCTTGACCCGTCGCGTCTCTACTGCCTGCGGCGAGTCACCTTCAATTGGAATGGCCTCCAGCCATGCAGTAGCGGCAACAAGATTGTCCATTGGGTTGGAGTAGTGACCCGGAGGTGTTAAAGCAGCCTGAGGTATAACGGTGTTTTGACGAGGCGGGTCCATCTGACGAGGCTGAACCGGTGCACCGGTCCCAGGGGCTTCTGCCCGGTTTCCCTCCAGCGGATTGCCGGCTCTTGGTCCTGGAGTGTTGAAAAGGTCTGTGGCCTCGAAAACCGGGGGTAAGCAGGATCGGTGCTTCCTCCTCATGACTTCATGTGATGCGCTCTGGTCCAACATAAGCCTGTAGGCCTGTGCGTCTAAAGCGGCCCGCTCTGTGGCCATCCTGGTGTCCTCAGCCGCCAGATCCGCCTTGGCCTGGGTGATCTGTTCCTTTACCTTTGCAATCTCCGCGTTGTGAACGTCCTGATCCGGCGGATTAACTTCCGCCATAAGCATAGCCAACGCATCAAATAGTTCTGATAGAACCTGAGCCGGCGGGCGCACAGGGCCTCCTGCCCCGGCAGCCGTCGCCGCTGCTAAACCGGAGATCGTTGCCACAGCTGTCGAAGAATGAAGTGCTGCTTGTGTTCCGGCCATGAATATTCCAACCCGGTTGGGCAGATCAGAGGGGTCCGGAATACTGTCGCCATCGGAACAGCTCCCAATCCGGCCATCTTGTAGCTGATAAAGAGATTCGGTTTCTCCGGTCGAAGATTCGTCACCGGAACAAACGATGGTTGCGCCGCGAAATTCCAATCCGTCCTCATAACTCCCTCCATGGATGACTCCCACGAAGGCACGCTTCATGGCCGGTTTAACCCGGGCAGATCGCGCACGCTGAGCCGTCTCGACGAGGTCGGTGCAGATGTCCGGCTCAAGGCCCGGTTCGCCGATCTTGCCAATGAAAACGTGAATGCTACCAAAGGGGACCCGGTACCCGTACTCAATTGAGCCGGCCTCGGGGCCCAAGCCTGCGTCGTCGATGTGCACCTCAGGAACCTTTGCCAACCTCAGGAGGTACGATATCAAGCTTAATCCATCAAAGTGCACATTCGGAGTTCCTGGCGGAAAGTTACTTGGTTTTCTCGTTTCCGAACGAGGAATCGATGCCAACCCAGAAAAAGTTGGTACTATACTCCGAATGAAATGTCCTGTGCGTGTGCACGATGTCCAGAAGCTTACTAGTTGCTTGGCCGCTTTAAGTCGATTCATCTCTCGTCTCGGTGAAAAGGCATTGCCTCTTTACTGACTGATGAAGAAGTCAGACAAGTTCGAGTGGACTCCTGAAGCTAATGCAGAGCTAAAAGCCCTGCTATCCACCCAGCCGGTGCTTGCTGCTCCAATCAGCAAAGAGCCTTTGCTGCTCTACATTGCAGCCACGGGACAAGTTGTCAGTACAGTACTTACGGTCGAGCGGGAAGAAGAAGGAAAAGCCTTTAAAGTTCAGCGCCTAGTATATTATGTTTCTGAAGTTTTGACTCCATCAAAGCAAAGATATCCTCATTATCAGAAGCTTGTATATGGGATTTGTATGACCACGAGGAAGGTTGCACATTACTTCTCTGACCATTCCATTACAGTCGTCAGCGATGCTCTATTGTCAGAGATTTTGCACAACAGAGATGCAACTGGTCGAGTGGCAAAATGGGCGATTGAACTCCTTCCCCTAGATATCAAGTTTGAGGCAAAGAAAGCCATCAAGTCCCAAGCAATAGCAGATTTCATCACCGAGTGGATTGAACAGCAACAGCCGACTCAAGTTCACTCGGAGCACTGGACCGTGTTCTTCGACGGTTCTAAGATGCTCAAATGGCTCCGGTGTTGGGGTAGTGTTGGTTTCCCCCCGAGGAGATAAGCTCAGATATGTTCTCCAAATTCACTTTGATTCCTCCAATAATGAAGCAGAATACGAAGCGCTCTTGTATGGGTTGCGTATGGCCATTTCACTCGGCGTCCGTCGCCTCATGGTCTATGGTGACTCAGATTTGGTGGTTAATCAAGTGATGAAGGAGTGGGACGTCAGAAGTCCGGCCATGACTGGTTACTGCAATGCAGTGAGAAAGCTAGAGAAGAAATTTGAGGGGTTAGAGCTTCATCATATACCCCGATTGAAAAATTAAGCAGCTGATGATTTGGCAAAAATAGGTTCCAAAAGAGAAGCCATTCCCAGCAATGTGTTTTTGGAACACATCCACACACCATCAGTTCAAGAGGATCCTTTCACCGAAGAAGCCCCGCAGCCAAAAAGTGCCACGGATCCGACTGAAGTTGAGGTTCCAGTAGTGGTCGACCTGATCATGGAAGTTTTGGTCATCACTCCCGACTGGACGGTGCCATACATCATGTACATCCTAAGGAAAGAACTCCCAGAGAATGAAGAAGAGGCTCGACAGATCGTCCGTCGATCCAAGGCCTTTACTGTGATAAAGGGACAGTTGTACAGGGAAAGCGCGACTGGAGTCAGACAGAAGTGTATAACACCAGAAGAAGGTCAAATAATTCTTGACGATATCCACTCGGGGACCTGTGGTCATCATGCGTCCTCTCAGACCATTGTGGCTAAAGCATACTAAGCGGGATTTTACTGGCCAAGAGCAAATGAAATGGCGAAAGAGATAGTCGACAAATGTGAAGGATGTCAGTTCTATTCAAATATGTCACACAAACCCGCCTCAGCCTTGAAGACCATTCCCCTCGTCTGGCCCTTCGCTGTTTGGGGATTGGATGTGGTTGGACCACTGAGAACTGGCAGGAGCAGCTTCACTCATGTGCTGGTGGCAGTCGACAAGTTCACTAAATGGATTGAAGCTAAACCTATCAAGAATCTTGATGCATGCACTACTATCAGTTTCATCAGAGAGTTGATATTCAGATATGGAGTTCCGCACAGCATCATCACTGATAATGGGTCAAACTTCGATTCCTACAAGTTAAGAGCCTTTTGTGCTTCTCAAGGCACACGAGTCGACTACGCTTCAGTCGCTCACCCCCAGTCGAATGGACAAGCAGAAAGGGCAAACGGTCTAATTCTCAAGGGACTGAAACCCCGACTGATGCGTGATCTCAAGCACGCAATAGGTGCATGGGTCGACAAACTTCCATCAGTTCTTTGGGGATTGAGGACCACTCCTAATCGGTCAACTGGACGAACTCCATTCTTTCTGGTATATGGAGCTAAAGCAGTTCTGCTGAGTGACTTGCTTCACAATGCACCCCGGGTCGAACTCTACTCTGAAGATGAAGCAGAACAAGCCCTGCAGGATGCAGTTGACCTCATAGAAGAAGAAAGAGAGATGGCCATGATCTGATCGACTATCTATCAGCAAGACTTGTGTCGATTTCATGCCAGAAATGTGAAGAGTCGAGCCTTCCAAGAAGGAGACTTGGTCCTCCGAGTGGATCAACAGAAATCGCACAAGCTCGCTCCTACTTGGGAAGGCCCCTTCATCGTCACTAGAGTTCTCCACAACGGAGCATATCACCTTTACAATATCGAGCATAAGAAAGACGAGCCACGAGCTTGGAATGCGGAACTTCTCCGCCCCTTTTATACTTAAGTACTCACTCGGATGAGATGTAATAAGAAATACCTCTGTAGTTTTTTATCAAAGACAAGAGTGTTATAATTTTCCCAGTGATTGTTGTTTCTTTTGTTTACGTAAGAAATCCCCCAGTGGGTAGCTTAGCTGCGAATCCGTTTCGCCTAAGTTTGTAAAAAAATTCTACCGAGTGATGAACAAGCCTCTCACTCGGAGGCTTAGCTGTGAATCCGTTTTGCCTAAGTTTGAGAAAATCCTACCGAGTGGTGTGCCAGCCTCCCACTCGGAGGCTTAGCTGCGAATCCGTTTCGCCTAAGTTTGAGAAAATCCTACCGAGTGGTGAGCCAGCCTCCCACTCGGAGGCTTAGCTGCGAATCCGTTTCGCCTAAGTTTGAGAAAATCCTACCGAGTGGTGAGCCAGCTGTTGGGGAACGTTGCAGAAAACAAAAAAATTCCTACGGTTTCACCAAGATCCATCTATGAGTTCATCTAGCAACGAGTGATCGGATGCATCTACATACCTTTGTAGATCGCGTGCGGAAGCGTTCAAAGAACGGGGATGAGGTAGTCGTACACGACGTGATCCAAATCATCGGAGATCCTAGCACCGAACGGACGGCACCTCCGCGTTCAACACACGTACGGTCAGCATGACGTCTCCTCCTTCTTGATCCAGCAAGGGGGGAGGAGAGGTTGATCAAGATCCAGCAGCACGACAGCGTGGTGGTGGATGCAGGGCGTCACAGAAGCAGGGCTTCGCCTTATACTACGAGAGAGAGGTGTAGCAGGGGAGAGGGAGGCGCCAGGACTCAGGGTGCGGCTGCCCCCTCCCTCCCCCTCATATATATAGGCTCCCCTAGGGGGGCGCCGGCCCTATGAGATTGGATCTCCTAGGGGGGCGGCGGCCAGGGCTGGAGTGGCCCCCAAGCCAAGGTGGGGTGCCCCCCCACCCCTAGGGTTTCAACCCTAGGCGCATGGGGTGGGCCTAGGGGGGTGCACCAGCCCACTATGGGCTGGTTCCCCTCCCCACTTTGGCCCATGGGGCCCTCCGGGATGGGTGGCCCCACCCGGTGGACCCCCGGGACCCTTCCGGTGGTCCGGGTACAATACCGGTGACCCCGAAACTTGTCCCGATGGACGAAACAGCACTTCCTATATATAATTCTTTACCTCCAGACTATTCCGAAACTCCTCGTGACGTCCGAGATCTCATACGGGACTCCGAACAACATTCGGGTTACTGCATATACATATCTTCACAACCCTAGCATCACCGAACCTTAAGTGTGTAGACCCTACGGGTTCGGGAGACAAGCAGACATGACCGAGACGACTCTCCGGTCAATAACCAACAGCGGGATCTGGATACCCATGTTGGCTCCCACATGCTCCACGATGATCTCATCGGATGAACCACGATGTCGAGGATTCAAGCAACCCCGTATGCAATTCCCTTTGTCAATCGGTATGTTACTTGCCCGAGATTCGATCGTCGGTATCCCAATACCTCGTTCAATCTCGTTACCGGCAAGTCACTTTACTCGTACCGTAATGCATGATCCCGTGACCAGACACTTGGTCACTTTGAGCTCATAATGATGATGCATTACCGAGTGGGCCCAGTGATACCTCTCCGTCATACGGAGTGACAAATCCCAGTCTTGATCCGTGTCAACCCAACAGACACTTTCGGAGATACCCATAGTATACCTTTATTGTCACCCAGTTACATTGTGACGTTTGGTACACCCAAAGCACTCCTACGGTATCCGGGAGTTACACGATCTCATGGTCTAAGGAAAGGATACTTGACATTGAAAAACTCTAGCAAACGAACTATACGATCTTGTGCTATGTTTAGGATTGGGTCTTGTCCATCACATCATTCTCCTAATGATGTGATCTCGTTATCAATGACATCCAATGTCCATAGTCAGGAAACCATGACTATCTGTTGATCAACGAGCTAGTCAACTAGAGGCTTACTAGGGACATGTTGGTGTCTATTATTCACACATGTATTACGATTTCCGGATAACACAATTATAGCATGAATAAATACAATTATCATGAACAAGGAAATATAATAATAATGCTTTTATTATTGCCTCTAGGGCATATTTCCAACAGCTCCCACTCGGGGGCTTAGCTGCAGTCCAGTGCTCGCCTAAGTTTGAGAAATCCTACCGAGTGGTGAGCAATCCTCCCACTCGGGGGCTTAGCTGCAGTCCAGTACTCGCCTAAGTTTGAGAAATCCTACCGAGTGGTGAGCAACCCTCCCACTCGGGGGCTTAGCTGCAGTTCAAGTACTCGCCTAAGTATTTTAAAAAATCCTACCGAGTGGAGAGCGATCCTCCCACTCGGGGGCTTAGCTGCAGTCGAGTACTCGCCTAAGTTTGAGAAATCCTACTGAGTGGTGAGCAACCCTCCCACTCGGGGGCTTAGCTGCAGTCCAGTACTCGCCTAAGTTTGAGAAATCCTACTGAGTGTTGAGCAATCCTCCCACTCGGGGGCTTAGCTGCAGTCCAGTACTCGCCTAAGTTTGAGAAATCCTACCGAGTGGTGAGCAACCCTCCAACTCGGAGGCTTAGCTGCAGTTCAAGTACTCACCTAAGTATTTTTTTTAAATCCTACCGAGTGGAGAGCGATCCTCCCACTCGGGGGCTTAGCTGCAGTCCAGTACTCACCTAAGTTTGAGAAATCCTACCGAGTGGTGAGCAATCCTCCCACTCAGGGGCTTAGCTGCAGTCTAGTACTTGCCTAAGTTTGAGAAATCCTACCGAGTGGTGAGCAACCCTCCCACTCGGGGGCTTAGCTGTAGTCCAAGTACTCGCCTAAGTATTTAAAAGAATCCTACCGAGTGGTGAGCAACCCTCCCACTCGAGGGCTTAGCTGCAGTCCAAGTACTCGCCTAAGTATTTTTTAAAATCCTACCGATTGGAGAGCGATCCTCCCACTCGGGGGCTTAGCTGCAGTCGATTACTCGCCTAAGTTTGAGAAATCCTACCGAGTGGTGAGCGATCCTCCCACTCGGGGGCTTAGCTGCAGTCCAGTACTCGCCTAAGTTTGAGAAATCCTACTGAGTGTTGAGCAATCCTCCCACTCGGGGGGCTTAGCTGCAGTCCAGTACTCGCCTAAGTTTGAGAAATCCTACCGAGTGGTGAGCAACCCTCCCACTCGGGGGCTTAGCTGCACTGCAAGTACTCGCCTAAGTATTTAAAAAATCCTACCAAGTGGTGAGAAACCCTCCCACTCGGGGGCTTAGCTGCAGTCCAGTACTCGCCTATGTATTTAAAAATCCTACCGAGTGGAGAGCGATCCTCCCACTCGGGGGCTTAGCTGCAGTCCAGTACTCGCCTAAGTTTGAAAACATCCCAATCCGCAAGGACGACGAGGTGCAGGTCGACTACTACCTTCTCCTTCGAAGCTACGCCACAAATACAACGTGCACTCCACCCTGATCCGCAAAGACGACGATATGCAGGTCGACTGCAATACGTGCTCCATCCCTTCCTGCAAGGACGATGGAGTACAGGTTGACTAGATTTTCCACCTCAGAGCTACATCTCATGCACAAAGACTATTCTGAGTGAAGAACAAAGTCCAATCGAAGGCAAATGCAAGCATATTCAGAAACAAAACAAGTTCAGATAGATCTTAAAGGTTCCAAACCGCAGATCAAAGTACTCGGTCTCTCAGCCCGAAGGAGTTTAACGGTTACAAAATCCACTCGGCATTCCGAGGCAAATTTAAGCTGGGGCATAAAAGTTTGTTCACTCTGCGGGAGGAGGACTGGCAGGCTTGACGAACTCGTCCAGGTCGACCCCATCGGCGATCCGAGTGGCGGCAGCAATGAAAGTCTCCATAAAGGATCGGAAATCATGCTTCTTGGTGTTGGCGACCTTGATCGCTGCCAGCTTATCTTCTCGCGCCTCTTTATAGTGGACACGGACCAAAGACAGAGCCACATCAGTGCCACACCGGGCAGAAGACTTCTTCCATTCCTGCAGTCGACCAGGGATCTCATTAAGCCGAGTCATCAGAGACTCGAGGTCATTCTGGAGCGTTGCCCTTGGCCAAAGTGCCGTGTTGATCCGTGATGTGGCGACCTTAGTAGTCAACTGTTGGGGAACGTAGTAATTTCAAAAAAATTCCTACGGACACGCAAGATCATGGTGATGCATAGCAACGAGAGGGGAGAGTGTGATCCACGTACCCTTGTAGATCGACAACGGAAGCGTTAGCACAACGTGGTTGATGTAGTCGTACGTCTTCACGGCCCGACCGATCAAGCACCGAAACTACGGCACCTCCGAGTTCTAGCACACGTCCAGCTTGATGACGATCCCCGGACTCCGATCCAGCAAAGTGTCGGGGAAGAGTTCCGTCAGCACGACGGCGTGGTGACGATCTTGATGTACTACTGTCGCAGGGCTTCGCCTAAGCACCGCTACAATATTATCGAGGACTATGGTGGAAGGGGGCACCGCACACGGCTAAGAATATGATCACGTGGATCAACTTGTGTCTCTAGGGGTGCTCCCTGCCTCCGTATATAAAGGTTCAAAGGGGGGGTGCGGCCGGCCAGGAGAGGGCGCGCCAGGAGGAGTCCTACTCCCTCTGGGAGTAGGATTCCCCCCCTTCCTAGTTGGAATAGGATTCGGGAGGGGGGAAAGAGGAGAGAGAGAAGGAAGGGGGCGCCGGCCCCCTCTCCTTGTCCTATTCGGACTAGGGGGGAGGGGCGCGTGGCCCAGCCCTGGCCACCTCTCCTCTCTTCCACTAAAGCCCACTAAGGCCCATATACCTCCCGGGGGGTTCCGGTAACCTCCCAGTACTCCGGTAAAATCCCAATTTCACCCGGAACACTTCCGATATCCAAATATATGCTTCCAATATATCAATCTTTATGTCTCGACCATTTCGAGACTCCTCGTCATGTCCATGATCACATTCGGGACTCCGAACAAACTTCGGTACATCAAAATGCATAAACTCATAATATAACTGTCATCGAAACCTTAAGCGTGCGGACCCTACGGGTTCGAGAACAATGTAGACATGACCAAGACACGTCTCCGGTCAATAACCAATAGCGGAACCTGGATGCTCATATTGGCTCCTACATATTCTATGAAGATCTTTTATCGGTCAGACCGCATAACAACATACGTTGTTCCCTTTGTCATCGGTATGTTACTTGCCCGAGATTCGATCGTCGGTATCTCAATACCTAGTTCAATATCGTTACCGGCAAGTCTCTTTACTCGTTCCGTAATACATCATCTCACAACTAACTCATTAGTTGCAATGCTTGCAAGGATTATGTGATGTGCATTACTGAGAGGGCCCAGAGATACCTCTCCGACAATCGGAGTGACAAATCCTAATCTCGAAATACGCCAACCCAACATGTACCTTTGGAGACACCTATAGAGCACCTTTATAATCACCCATTTACGTTGTGACGTTTGGTAGCACACAAATTGTTCCTCCGGCAAACGGGAGTTGCATAATCTCATAGTCATAGGAACATGTATAAGTCATGAAGAAAGCAATAGCAACATACTAAACGATCGGGTGCTAAGCTAATGGAATGGGTCATGTCAATCAGATCATTTGCCTAATGATGTGATCTCGTTAATCAAATAACAACTCTTTGCCATGGTTAGGAAACATAACCATCTTTGATTAACGAGCTAGTCTAGTAGAGGCATACAAGTGACACTCCGTTTGTCTATGTATTCACACATGTATTATGTTTCCGGTTAATACAATTCTAGCATGAATAATAAACATTTATCATGATGTAAGGAAATAAATAATAACTTTATTATTGCCTCTAGGGCATATTTCCTTCAGTCTCCCACTTGCACTAGAGTCAATAATCTAGATTATACAATAATGATTCTAACACCCATGGAGCCTTGGTGCTGATCATGTTTTGCTCGTGGAAGAAGCTTAGTCAACGGGTCTGCTACATTCAGATCCGTATGTATCTTGCAAATATCTATGTCTCCCACCTGGACTAGATCCCGGATGGAATTGAAGCGTCTCTTGATGTGCTTGGTTCTCTTGTGAAATCTGGATTCCTTTGCCAAGGCAATTGCACCAGTATTGTCACAAAAGATTTTCATTGGACCCGATGCACTAGGTATGACACCTAGATCGGATATGAACTCCTTCATCCAGACTCCTTCATTTGCTGCTTCCGAAGCAGCTATGTATTCTGCTTCACACGTAGATCCCGCCACGACGCTTTGTTTAGAACTGCACCAACTGACAGCTCCACCATTTAATGTAAATATGTATCCAGTTTGCGATTTAGAATCGTCCGGATCAGTGTCAAAGCTCGCATCGACGTAACCATTTACGATTAGCTCTTTGTCACCTCCATAAACAAGAAACATATCCTTAGTCCTTTTCAGGTATTTCAGGATGTTCTTGACCGCTGTCCAGTGATCCACTCCTGGATTACTTTGGTACCTCCCTGCTAGACTTATAGCAAGGCACACATCAGGTCTAGTACACAGCATTGCATACATGATAGAGCCTATGGCTGAAGCATAGGGAACATCTTTCATTTTCTCTCTATCTTCTGCAGTGGTCGGGCATTGAGTCTGACTCAACTTCACACCTTGTAACACAGGAAAGAACCCTTTCTTTGCTTGATCCATTTTGAACTTCTTCAAAACTTTGTCAAGGTATGTGCTTTGTGAAAGTCCAATTAAGTGTCTTGATCTATCTCCATAGATCTTTATTCCTAATATGTAAGCAGCTTCACCGAGGTCTTTCATTGAAAAACTCTTATTCAAGTATCCCTTTATGCTATCCAGAAATTCTATATCATTTCCAATCAGTAATATGTCATCCACATATAATATCAGAAATGCTACAGAGCTCCCACTCACTTTCTTGTAAATACAGGCTTCTCCAAAAGTCTGTATAAAACCAAATGCTTTGATCACACTATCAAAGCGTTTATTCCAACTCCGAGAGGCTTGCACCAGTCCATAAATGGATCGCTGGAGCTTGCACACTTTGTTAGCTCCCTTTGGATCGACAAAACCTTCTGGTTGCATCATATACAACTCTTCTTCCAGAAATCCATTCAGGAATGCAGTTTTGACATCCATCTGCCAAATTTCATAATCATAAAATGCGGCAATTGCTAACATGATTCGGACAGACTTAAGCATCGCTACGGGTGAGAAGGTCTCATCGTAGTCAATCCCTTGAACTTGCCGAAAACCTTTTGCGACAAGTCGAGCTTTGTAGACAGTAATATTACCGTCAGCGTCAGTCTTCTTCTTGAAGATCCATTTATTCTCAATTGCTTGCCGATCAGCGGGCAAGTCAACCAAAGTCCATACTTTGTTCTCATACATGGATCCCATCTCAGATTTCATGGCTTCAAGCCATTTTGCGAAATCTGGGCTCACCATCGCTTCTTCATAGTTCGTAGGTTCATCATGATCTAGTAGCATGACTTCCAGAACAGGATTACCGTACCACTCTGGTGCGGATCTCAATCTGGTTGATCTATGAGGTTCAGTTGTATCTTGTTCTAAAGTTTCATGATCATTATCATTAACTTCCTCACTAATTGGTGTAGGTGTCACAGAAACAGGTTTCTGTGATGTACTACTTTCCAATAAGGGAGTAGGTACAGTTACCTCGTCAAGTTCTACTTTCCTCCCACTCACATCTTTCGAGAGAAACTCCTTCTCCAGAAAGTTTCCGAATTTAGCAACAAAAGTCTTGCCTTCGGATCTATGATAGAAGGTGTATCCAATAGTTTCCTTTGGATATCCTATGAAGACACATTTCTCCGATTTGGGTTCGAGCTTATCAGGTTGAAGCTTTTTCACATAAGCATCGCAGCCCCAAACTTTCAGAAACGACAACTTTGGTTTCTTGCCAAACCACAGTTCATAAGGCGTCGTCTCAACGGATTTTGATGGTGCCCTATTTAACGTGAATGCAGCCGTCTCTAGAGCGTATCCCCAAAACAATAGCGGTAAATCAGTAAGAGACATCATAGATCGTACCATATCTAGTAAAGTACGATTACGACATTCGGACACACCATTACGTTGTGGTGTTCCGGGTGGCGTGAGTTGCGAAACTATTCCACATTGTTTCAAATGTACACCAAACTCGTAACTCAAATATTCTCCTCCACGATCAGATCGTAGGAATTTTATTTTCTTGTTACGATGATTTTCAACTTCACTCTGAAATTCTTTGAACTTTTCAAATGTTTCAGACTTGTGTTTCATTAAGTAGATATACCCATATCTGCTTAAGTCATCTGTGAAGGTGAGAAAATAACGATATCCGCCACGAGCCTCAACATTCATCGGACCACATACATCTGTATGTATGATTTCTAACAAATCTGTTGCTCTCTCCATAGTACCGGAGAACGGTGTTTTTGTCATCTTACCCATAAGGCACGGTTCGCAAGTACCAAGTGATTCATAATCAAGTGGTTTCAAAAGCCCATCAGTATAGAGTTTCTTCATGCGCTTTATACCGATATGACCTAAACGGCAGTGCCACAAATAAGTTGCACTATCATTATCAACTCTGCATCTTTTGGTTTCAACACTATGAATATGTGTGTCACTACTATCGAGATATAATAAAAATAGACCACTCTTTAAGGGTGCATGACCATAAAAGATATTACTCATGTAAATAGAACAACCATTATTCTCTGATTTAAATGAATAACCGTCTCGCATCAAACAAGATCCAGATATAATGTTCATGCTTAACGCTGGCACCAAATAACAATTATTTAGGTCTAATATTAATCCCGAAGGTAGATGTAGAGGTAGCGTGCCGACTGCGATCACATCGACTTTGGAACCATTTCCCACGCGCATCGTCACCTCGTCCTTAGCCAATCTTCGCTTAATCTGTAGTCCCTGTTTCGAGTTGCAAATATTAGCAACAGAATCAGTATCAAATACCCAGGTGCTACTGCGAGCATTAGTAAGGTACACATCAATAACATGTATATCACATATACCTTTGTTCACCTTGCCATCCTTCTTATCCGCCAAATACTTGAGGCAGTTCCACTTCCAGTGACTAGTCTGCTTGTAGTAGAAGCACTCAGTTTCAGGCTTAGGTCCAGGTTTGGGTTTCTTCTCTTGAGCAGCAACTTGCTTGCTATTCTTTTTGAAGTTCCCCTTCTTCTTCCCTTTGCCCTTTTTCTTGAAACTAGTGGTCTTGTTGACCATCAACACTTGATGCTCCTTCTTCATTTCTACCTCCACAGCTTTCAGCATTGCGAAGAGCTCGGGAATAGTCTTATTCATCCCTTGCATATTATAGTTCATCACGAAGCTCTTGTAGCTTGGTGGCAGTGATTGGAGAATTTTGTCAATGACGCAATCATCTGGAAGATTAACTCCCAATTGAATCAAGTGATTATTATACCCAGACATTTTGAGTATATGCTCACTGACAGAACTGTTCTCCTCCATCTTGCAGCTATAGAACTTATTGGAGACTTCATATCTCTCAATCCGGGCATTTGCTTGAAATATTAACTTCAACTCCTGGAACATCTCATATGCTCCATGACGTTCAAAACGTCGTTGAAGTCCCGATTCTAAGCCGTAAAGCATGGCACACTGAACTATCGAGTAGTCATCAGCTTTGCTCTGCCAGACGTTCATAACATCTGGTGTTGCTCCAGCAGCAGGCCTGGCACCCAGCGGTGCTTCCAGGACGTAATTCTTCTGTGCAGCAATGAGGATAATCCTCAAGTTACGGACCCAGTCCGTGTAATTGCTACCATCATCTTTCAACTTTAATTTCTCAAGGAACGCATTAAAATTCAACGGAACAACAGCACGGGCCATCTATCTACAATCATACATAAATAAGCAAGATACTATCAGGTACTAAGTTCATGATAAATTTAGGTTCAATTAATCATATTACTTAAGAACTCCCACTTAGATAGACATCCCTCTAATCCTCTAAGGTGATACGTGATCCAAATCAACTAAACCATGTCCGATCATCACGTGAGATGGAGTAGTTTCAATGGTGAACATCCTATGTTGATCATATCTACTATATGATTCACGCTCGACCTTTCGGTCTCCGTGTTCCGAGGCCATATATGTATATGCTTGGCTCGTCAAGTATAACCTGAGTATTCCGTGTGTGCAACTGTTTTGCACCCGTTGTATTTGAACGTAGAGCCTATCACACCCGATCATCACGTGGTGTCTCAGCACGAAGAACTTTCAACAACGGTGCATTACTCAGGGAGAACACTTCTTGATTAATTAGTGAGAGATCATCTTAAAATGCTACCGTCAAACAAAGCAAGATAAGATGCATAAAAGATAAACATCACATGCAATCAATATAAGTGATATGATATGGCCATCATCATCTTGTGCTTGTGATCTCCAACTTCGAAGCACCGTCATGATCACCATTTTCACCGGCGCGACACCTTGATCATCATCGTAGCATCGTTGTCGTCTCGCCAATCTTATGCTTCCACGACTATCGCTACCGCTTAGTGATAAAGTAAAGCATTACAGCGGATTGCATTGCATACAATAAAGCGACAACCATATGGCTCCTGCCAGTTGCCGATAACTTGGTTACAAAACATGATCATCTCATACAATAAAATTTAGCATCATGTCTTGACCATATCACATCACAACATGCCCTGCAAAAACAAGTTAGACGTCCTCTACTTTGTTGTTGCAAGTTTTACGTGGCTGCTACGGGCTTAAGCAAGAACCAATCTTACCTACGCATCAAAACCACAACGATAGTTTGTCAAGTTGGTGTTGTTTTAACCTTCGCAAGGACCGGGCGTAGCCACACTTGGTTCAACTAAAGTTGGAGAAACTGTCACCCGCTAGCCACCTTTGTGCAAAGCACGTCGGGAGAACCGGTCTCGCGTAAGCGTACGCGTAATGTCGGTCCGGGCCGCTTCATCCAACAATACCGCCGAACCAAAGTATGACATGCTGGTAAGGCAGTATGACTTATATCGCCCACAACTCACTTGTGTTCTACTCGTGCATAAACATCAACATATAAAACCTAGGCTCGGATGCCACTGTTGGGGAACGTAGTAATTTCAAAAAAATTCCTACGCACACGCAAGATCATGGTGATGCATAGCAACGAGAGGGGAGAGTGTGATCTACGTACCCTTGTAGATCGACAACGGAAGCGTTAGCACAACGTGGTTGATGTAGTCGTACGTCTTCACGGCCCGACCGATCAAGCACCGAAACTACGGCACCTCCGAGTTCTAGCACACGTTCAGCTCGATGACGATCCCCGGACTCCGATCCAGCAAAGTGTCGGGGAAGAGTTCCGTCAGCACGACGGCGTGGTGACGATCTTGATGTACTACCGTCGCAGGGCTTCTCCTAAGCACCGCTACAATATTATCAAGGACTATGGTGGAAGGGGGCACCGCACACGGCTAAGAATATGATCAGGATCAACTTGTGTCTAGGGGTGCCCCCTGCCCCCGTATATAAAGGATCAAGGAGGGGGTGCGGCCGGCCCTAGGAGAGGCGCGCAGGAGGAGTCCTACTCCTACTCGGAGTAGGATCCCCCCTTTCCCTAGTTGGAATTAGGATTGGGGAAGGGAAGAGAGGAGAGAGAGAAGGAAGGGGGGGCACCCTCCTCCTTGTCCTAATTCAGACTTGGGGGGGGGAGGGGCGCGCGGCAGCCCCTAGGCCACCTCTCCTCTCCTCCACTAAAGCCCATTAAGGCCCATTAGGTTACCGGGGGTTCGGTAACCTCCCGTACTCCAATAAGATGTCGATTTCACCCAGAACACTTCCGATATCCAAATATAGGCTTCCAATATATCAATCTTTATGTCTGACCATTTCGAGACTCCTCGTCATGTCCGTGATCACATCCGGGACTCCAAAAACTTCGTACATCAAAATGCATAAACTCATAATATAACTGTCATCGTAACCTTAAGCGTGCGGACCCTACCGGGTTCGAGAACAATGTAGACATGACACCGAGACACGTCTCCGGTCAATAACCAATAGCGGAACCTAGATGCTCATATTGGCTCCCTACATATTCTACGAAGATCTTTATCGGTCAGACCGCATAACAACATACGTTGTTCCCTTTGTCATCGGTATGTTACTTGCCCGAGATTCGATCGTCGGTATCTCAATACCTAGTTCAATTCGTTCCCAGCAAGTCCTCTTTACTCGTTTCGTAATACATCATCTCACAACTAACTCATTAGTTACAATGCTTGCAAGGCTTATGGTGATGTGCATTACCGAGAGGGCCCAGAGATACCTCTCCGACAATCGGAGTGACAAATCCTAATCTCGAAATACGCCAACCCAACATGTACCTTTGGAGACACCTGTAGAGCACCTTTATAATCACCCATTTACGTTGTGACGTTTGGTAGCACACAAAGTGTTCCTCCGGCAAACGGGAGTTGCATAATCTCATAGTCGTAGGAACATGTATAAGTCATGAAGAAAGCAATAGCAACATACTAAACGATCGGGTGCTAAGCTAATGGAATGGGTCATGTCAATCAGATCATTCGCCTAATGATGTGATCTCGTTAATCAAATAACAACTCTTTGTCCATGGTTAGGAAATATAACCATCTTTGATTAATGAGCTAGTCTAGTAGAGGCATACTAGTGACACTCTGTTTGTCTATGTATTCACACATGTATTATGTTTCCGGTTAATACAATTCTAGCATGAATAATAAACATTTATCATGATATAAGGAAATAAATAATAACTTTATTATTGCCTCTAGGGCATATTTCCTTCATCAACAACGCCGTCGATGCGGGATTCCAGTCGGAGCAGGTTCAAAGCAGTTTCATCCTTCACGGGAGAGTTGATGGGGTCCAAGTTTGGTTCTATCCGCCCAGTCTCCTCCTCGAAGTCTCGGCAAAACTCTGCATGCACAATCCGAGGATAAGTCAATATTCATACAACAAATCGACGGGAATAAACCAGTCGGAACAGGATATATACCTTCAAACTTGATGAACAACTTCTTGGCGAGGCTCCTCAGATAGCTTTCCAGATCGTCCCTCCTGCAAGAAATGCCTTCAATCTTCTCGTTCAGGTTGACCTTGTCCTTCTTCAAGTGGGTTACCTCCTTGTTGGCTTCGTCCAGGGCAGATTTTATCTTGGCGTTCTCCTCCTCCAATTGGACGACTGAAGCCAGCTTCTGTTCAGCTAGAGCCGTTTGTTCATCATCCTTCTTCCGTGCAACAGCCAGATCTTGATCCTTCTTTGCCAGAGCCTGGTTCAGTTTTTCTGAAAAGAAATGATGCTTGGTTCAGGAAGAGCAGAATGAAATCTGGGTCTAAGGCAAACCAGTCGAGAAAACTTCCTTACCATTGGCATCATCCTTGGCCTTCTGCAGCTCTGACTTGGCTAGTTCCAGGTCAAGGTTGAGCTGAATTTGCTGCTTTTCCAAGTCGGCAAAGCGAGCTCCAAGGTCACAAGATTTCTGCAATCAGAGAGGATGGGTTATTTCACAGAGGTAAAAGGACAAAGACAGTAAATACTAAGATTATGGTCGACTGCCCGTAGTCCACCATAGTCTCGGGGACTACACCCAGTGGGTGCACTTAGCGTGCCCCCACTGGTTCAGTTAACACTTGACGAGACCCTTTTAGCGTGAGTGCCAAAAAAAAGAGAAAGACAGCAACAAACGAGCTCTTCAGACCATAGTCGACTGCCAGCAGTCGACCACGGTCTCGGGGACTACACCCAGTGGGTGCACTTAGCGTGCCCCCACTAGTTCAGTTTACACTCGACATGGCCAGACCAGACCGAGTGAAGAAATTAAAAATTCAAGACTACAGTCGACTGCCCGCAGTCCACCATAGTCTCGGGGACTACACCCAGTAGGTGCACTCAGCGTGCCCCCACTAATCCAAAAATTCAGTTCAAAGTATAGATTTGCTCAATGACAAGTCGAAACACCCAGTGGGTGTACAGATGCAAAGACCCTTGGAAAGAAAGTTTTCAGGTACCATATCCTAACATAGCAAGCCAAGAAAATCAGTCGACGTGCTGCTAACCTGGACATTGCTTTGGAGAGCCGAGCTGGCATCATAGGCGGCCTGACTGGCATACTGCACCATCTTCATTTTTTCCATCATAATACCTGCTTGGCGTGTGGCTTCCTTGGCAGCATTCACTTCGTCCTCTGGGACGTGATGGGTGGCAAAAACTGAAGGTGGGTCGGCAGGGGCTTGAGTAGTTGACGAAGAAGGCAGGGTACTCGACAGAGGTACGGCAAAGGTAACAGAAGCCCGATTGGCATCGCCAGCGTCCTGAACGACTGGTTCTGCTATCGGCGTCGACTGTGGCACTTTGTCTGCAGGAGTTTTCCTACTTTTCCTCGTCAAAGGCCTCTCGGGCTCTTCATCGTCATCATCGGGGAGGTCAATAATGTTGGGAGCTGTTCAAAGAACAGTCGCCAAAATTACATCACCCAATGGTACATATCACAGTTGAGTCGACCAAATAAAGACAGAACGACAGAAATCGTACCCAGATTGGAGGTGACTGCATCCTCCATTGCCCCATCCTCATCCCTGTAAGCTGAAGTCCCGGAAGTAGCAGCACTGCTAGTTCCAAAGTTCATCTGGTCAAATCAAGGAAAAATAAACAGCACAGAGCGTCGAGTGAATACAAAGGAAGACACTCACGCAGATGCGATGGGGATGTCAATCTTAATCTTCGGCAACGCCTTGCGAGGTTTCTGCACTACAACCTTGGGTTGCTTTGAAGCTTATTCAGTCGGGGTTGATGAAGACGTCCGAGGGCGCTTTGAAGATTGGCCAGTCTGAGCAATCGCCTTTTCACGAGCGCTCGACCGGTCTTGGTCGACCTTGGATCGCCTCTCCCTGCGAGGGGGTGACTCGACTTCTTCTTCGCCACTTGAGTCGTCGCTTTCCTTGTTTTCCTCTCCGTCAGAATGCCAGTCGCCACTGTCGCCGCCACTTGCCTCCCCCTCTGGGTCTTGCTCTTGCTCTCCGTTGGGCATTGAGTACATTTCGATAAGGGCCTGGAAGGAAACAAGCAGAACAACAGTCAGTCGACGAAGCATAAACAACTGCACGATTAAATTTAAAATTACAGTCGGAAGCTCAGAATTGGACCTTGTCTGGTACGTGGGACTGGTCGAGTGGAGGAATTCTCCTGGCTCCCCTGGGGTTATCTTTGTTTCTCGTGATGCTTGTCAGCCACCCCTCCAATGTGTCATCCTCGACCTCCTTCGGGTGGATCCGAGTGGTGTCCTCCGTGCCCGAATACATCCACATTGGATGGTCTCAAGCTTGAAGTGGTTGGATACATCGCCTGAGGAAGACCTCCAACAGATCCATACCAGTCACCTCGTCGCGGATAAGCTGAACTACCCGTTCGACCAGCACCTTAACCTGCGCCTTCTCCTCCGGGATCACCTTCAAAGAGGAGGGCTTCCTCACTCGGTCCATGGAAAAAGGAGGAAGTCCAGTCGACTGCCCTGGCGTCGGCTGGTCCTTACAGTAGAACCAGGTCGACTGCCATCCACGGACCGAGTCGGGAAGAACCATGGCCGGAAAGGAACTTTTACCTCTCATCTGAATCCCGAAACCCCCACACATCTGGATCACTTGAGTTCTCTCCTCACTCGGATTAGCCTTTTTCACCGTCTGGGAGCAACAGGTGAAAATGTGCTTGAAAAGACCCAATGAGGTCGACAACCCAAGAAATTCTCGCACAAAGACACGAAAGCAGCAAGATACACGATTGTGTTGGGAGTGAAGTGGTGGAGTTGCGCCCCAAAGAAATTCAAAAATCCCCGGAAGAAAGGGCGGGGAGGCAAGGAAAACCCACGGTCGACGTGGGTGGCGAGGAGAACGCGCTCACCCTCCCGAAGTCGTGGCTCAGTCTCCTCCCCCGGAAGTCGCGCCGATCCGTGAGGAATCAGCCCTCCGTCAGCCAAGTCATCGATGCCCTCCTGACGAATCACCGAGCGGATCCAGTCGCCCTGGATCCAGCCCCGCGGCAGGTCAGCCCTCAAGGAAGATCCGCCCTGACTGGACTTCTTCGCCTTCGCCTTCGTCATCACCTTCTTCGCCCGCTCCAGAGCCACCGTCTTCTCTTTCCCCATCGTCGCCGTGAGATGCGTACGAAGCGGCGGCACTGGGGCGAGAGCGAGCGCGGCGGAGAAGTTTGAGGAGGAGAGGAGGGAATGAGAACGCACTGTTCAAAAACCCCGGCCCGGTACCTTATATGAGGACACTTCCGAGTGACTGACTTGTAGGCCCGGACGATCCTGTCAAATCCCACGACAGTCGCGCACGCGATACGTGGCGAAAAAGATGGCGCGGGGATCGAGGCGGCTCTGCCTTATCCCATCAGATTACTGCGGCCTCCTCTGCCCCGCGCGCTTCTCAAAATTTGAATCCCGCGAAATCCGCGAGCAGTAGAACAACTTGTCAGACCGAAGATCTCCTCCACTCCGTCACTCGGAGCTCTTCAAAGTAAAGAATCTCACTCGATGAAAACTAAGAATGGATCAAGGCGACTAAAAAAGAAGTTGGTGTCGTCACCTAGGTTCATTGATCCAGAACAAGATATACTCATAGCACGAAAAATGGGTCGGAAGTGTTCTCAACTCCTTCCCCACTCAAACCTCGATCCATTCGGGGGCTAATGATGGAGCTATGTACCTAGGGTAGGGTCATGGACCTGTCCAAGATACCCTTCCCAAGGACATCCCTAAAAGAATCAGAAACATCTGAAGAAGAATCATCATCCACTCGACCATGAAGCAATGTTCCACTCAACTGACTCGAAGACACTCGACCATGAAGCCAACCATTCGACCACCAGGAGATCTAAAGTCACTCCGCACGCTAACGGTCGGTCATTAAGTAGCTTTTATAGTCATCATGGCACTTTATTTGTGGCGTTACCATTAACGCCTGACCTTAATGTACCTTAAACCCTGCATAACTGAGGCCGGAGGGGTCTGGCGAACTCTATATAAGCCACCCCCTCCTCAGTGTAAAGGGTTCGCACCCTTGTAATTCATACACGCATAATCCAGTTGACTGCCTCCGGGCTCCGAGACATGGGGCTGTTACTTCCTCCGAGAAGGGCCTGAACTCGTAAAACTCACGCGTATACAACTACTCCATAGCTAGGATCTTGCCTCTCCATTCATACCCCCCTACACTACTGTCAGACATAGAACCACGACACTCTCCTCTCTCTTTTCCCTAAATCCCAATAAGGCCCATATACTCCCCGGCGAATTCCCGTAATTCTCCGGTACTCCGAAAAATACCCGAATCACTCGGAACCTTTCCGATGTCCGAATATAGTCGTCCAATATATCGATCTTTACTTCTCAGCCATTTCGAGACTCCTCGTCATGTCCCCGATCTCATCCGGAACACCGAACTACCTTCGGTACATCAAAACATATAAACTCATAATATAACTATCATCGAAATGTTAAGCGTGCGGACCCTACGGGTTCGAGAACTATGTATACATGACCGAGACACGTCTCCGCTCAATAACCAATAGCGGAACCTGGATGCTCATATTGGCTCCCACATATTCTACGAAGATCTTTATCGGTCAGACTGCATAACAACATACGTTGCTCCCTTTGTCATCGGTATGTTGCTTGCCCGAGATTCGATCATCGGTATCTCAATACCTAGTTCAATCTCGTTACCGGCAAGTCTCTTTACTCATTCCGTAATACATCATCCCGCAACTAACTCATTAGTTGCAATGCTTGCAAGGCTTAGGTGATGTGCATTACCGAGAGGGCCCAGAGATACCTCTCCGATAATCGGAGTGACAAATCCTAATCTCGAAATACGCCAACCCAACAAGTACCTTCGGAGACACCTGTAGAGCACCTTTATAATCACCCAGTTACGTTGTGACGTTTGGTAGCACAAAAAGTGTTCCTCAGGTAAACGGGAGTTGCATAATCTCATAGTCATAGGAACATGTATAAGTCATGAAGAAAGCAATAGCAACATACTAAACAATCATGTGCTAAGCTAACGGAATGGGTCAAGTGAATCACATCATTCTTCTAATGATGTGATCCCGTTAATCAAATGACAACTCATGTCTATGGTTAGGAAACATAACCATCTTCGATTAACGAGCTAGTCAAGTAGAGGCATACTAGTGACACTGTGTTCGTCTATGTATTCACACATGTATTATGTTTCCGGTTAATACAATTCTAGCATGAATAATAAACATTTATCATGGTATAAGGAAATAAATAATAACTTTATTATTGCCTCTAGGGCATATTTCCTTCAGTCTCCCACTTGCACTAGAGTCAATAATCTAGTTCACATCGACATGTGATTTAACATCAATAGTTCACATCTTTATGTGGTTAACACCCATAGTTCACATCGACATGTGACCAACACCCAAAGGGTTTACTAGAGTCAGTAATCTAGTTCACATCGCTATGTGATTAACACCCAAAGAGTACTAAGGTGTGATTGTGAGATAATTTTAGTCAACGGGTCTGTCACATTCAGATCCGTAAGTATTTTGCAAATTTCTATGTCTACAATGCTCTGCAAGGAGCTACTCTAGCTAATTGCTCCCACTTTCAATATGTATCTAGACCGAGACTTAGAGTCATCTAGATTAGTGTCAAAACTTGCATTGACGTAACCCTTTACGATGAACCTTTTGTCACTTCCATAATCGTGAAACATATCCTTATTCCACTAAGGATAATTTTGACCGCTGTCTAGTGATCTACTCCTAGATCACTATTGTACTCCCTTGCCAAACTCAGTGGTAGGGTATACAATAGATCTGGTACATAGCATGGCATACTTTGTAGAACCTATGGCTGGGGCATAGGGAATGACTTTCATTCTCTTTCTATCTTTTGCCGTGGTCGGGCTTTTGAGTCTTACTCAATTTCACACCTTGTAACACAGGCAAGAACTCTTTCTTTGACTGTTCCATTTTGAACTACTTCAAAATCTTGTCAAGGTATGCACTCATTGAAAAAACTTATCAAGCGTCTTGATCTATCTCTATAGATCTTGATGCTCAATATGTAAGCAGCTTCACCGAGGTATTTCTTTGAAAAACTCCTTTCAAACACTCCTTTATGCTTTGCAGAATAATTCTACATTATTTCCGATCAACAATATGTCACTCACATATACTTATCAGAAAGGTTGTAGTGCTCCCACTCACTTTCTTGTAAATACAGGCTTCACCGCAAGTCTGTATAAAACTATATGCTTTGATCAACTCATCAAAGCATATATTCCAACTCCGAGATGCTTGCACCAGTCCATAGATGGATCGCTGGAGCTTGCACATTTTGTTAACACCTTTAGGATCGACAAAACCTTCTGGTTGCATCATATACAACTCTTCTTTAATAAATCCATTAAGGAATGCAGTTTTGTTTATCCATTTACCAGATTTCATAAAATGCGGCAATTGCTAACATGATTCAGACAGACTTAAGCATAGATACGAGTGAGAAACTCTCATCGTAGTCAACACCTTGAACTTGTCAAAAACCTTTTGCAACAATTCTAGCTTTGTAGATAGTAACACTACTATCAGCACCCGTCTTCCTCTTGAAGATCCATTTAATCTCAATGGCTCGCCGATCATTTGGGAAAGTCAATCAAAGTCCATACTTTGTTCTCATACATGGATCCCATCTCAGATTTCATGGCCTCAAACCATTTCGCGGAATCTGGGCTCATCATCGCTTCCTCATAGTTCGTAGGTTCGTCATGGTCAAGTAACATGACCTCCAGAATAGGATTACCGTACCACTCTGGTGCGGATCTCACTCTGGTTGACCTACGAGGTTCGGTAGTAACTTGATCTGAAGTTACATGATCATCATCATTAGCTTCCTCACTAACTGGTGTAGGAGTCACATGAACAGATTTCTGTGATGAACTACTTTCCAATAAGGGAGCAGGTACAGTTACCTCATCAAGTTCTACTTTCCTCCCACTCACTTCTTTCGAGAGAAACTCCTTCTCTAGAAAGGACCCATTCTTAGCAACGAATGTCTTGCCTTTCGGATCTGTGATAGAAGGTGTACCCAACTGTCTCCTTTGGGTATCCTATGAAGACACATTTCTCCGATTTGGGTTTGAGCTTATCAGGATGAAATTTTTTCACATAAGCATCGTAGCCCCAAACTTTAAGAAACGACAACTTTGGTTTCTTGCCAAACCACAGTTCATAAGGCATCGTCTCAACGGATTTTGATGGTGCCCTATTTAACATGAATGCAGCTGTCTCTAATGCATAACCCCAAAACGATAGTGGTAGATCGGTAAGAAACATCATAGATCGCACCATATCTAATAAAGTACGGTTACGATGTTCGGACACCCCATTATACTATGGTGTTCCAGGTGGCATGCGTAGTGAAACTATTTCACGTTGTTTTAACTCAAGACCAAACTCGTAACTCAAATATTTTACCTCTGCGATCATATCGTAGAAACTTTTATTTTCTTGTTACGATGATTTTCTACTTCACTCTGAAATTCTTTTGAACTTTTCAAACGTTTTAGACTCATGTTTTATCAAGTAGATATATCCATATATGCTGAAATCATCTGTGAAGGTCAGAAAATAACGATACTTGCCACGAGCCTTAACACTCATCGGATCGCATACATCAGTATGTATTATTTCCAATAAGTCAGTTGCTCGCTCCATTGTTCCGGAGAACGGAGTCTTTAGTCATCTTGCCCATAAGGCATGGTTCGCAAGCATCAAGTGATTCATAATCAAGTGATTCCAAAAGCCCATCAGCATGGAGTTTCTTCATGCGCTTTACACCAATATGACCTAAACGGCAGTGCCACAAATAAGTTGCACTATCATTATTAACTTTGCATCTTTTGGCTTCAATATTATGAAAATGTGCATCACCACGATCGAGATCCAACAAACCATTTTCATTGGGTGTATGACCATAGAAGGTTTTATTCATGTAAACAGAACAACAATTATTCTCTAACTTAAATGAATAACCGTATTGCAATAAAAATGATAAAATCATATTCATGCTCAATGCAAACACCAAATAACACTTATTTAGGTTCAACACTAATCCCGAAAGTATAGGGAGTGTGCGATGATGATCATATCAATCTTGGAACTATTTCCAACACACATCGTCACTTCACCCTTAACTAGTTTCTGTTCATTCTGCAACTCCCGTTTCGAGTTACTACTCTTAGCAACTGAACCAGTATCAAATACCGAGGGGTTGCTATGAACACTAGTAAAATACACATCAATAATCTAATTATCAAATATACCTTTGTTCACTTTTCCATCCTTCTTATCCGCCAAATACTTGGGGTAGTTCCGCTTCTAGTGACAAGTTCCATTGCAGCAGAAGCACTTAGTCTCAGGCTTAGGTCCAGACTTGGGCTTCTTCACTTGAGCAGCAACTTGCTTGCCGTTCTTCTTGAAGTTCACCTTCTTCCCTTTGCCCCTTTTCTTGAAACTAGTGTTCTTGTCAACCATCAACACTTGATGTTTTTATTGATTTCTACCTTCGCCGATTTTAGCATTGCGAAGAGCTTGGGAATTGTTTTCGTCATCCCTTGCATACTATAGTTCATCACGAAGTTCTACTAACTTGGTGATGGTGACTAGAGAATTCTGTCAATCACTATCTTATCTGGAAGATCAACTCCCACTTGATTCAAGCGATTTTAGTACCCAGACAATCTGAGCACATGCTCACTGCTTGAGCTATTCTCCTCCATCTTTTAGCTATAGAACTTGTTGGAGACTTCATATCTCTCAACTCGGTTATTTGCTTGAAATATTAACTTCAACTCCTGGAACATCTCATATGCTCCATGACGTTCAAAACATCGTTGAAGTCCCGGTTCTAAGCCGTAAAGCATGGTGCACTAAACTATCAAGTAGTCATCATATTGAGCTAGCCAAACGTTCATAACGTCTGCATCTGCTCCTGCAATAGGTCTGTCACCTAGTGGTGCATCAAGGACATAATTCTTCTGTGCAGCAATGAGGATAAACCTCAGATCACGGACCAAATCCGCATCATTGCTACTAACATCTTTCAACATAATTTTTCTCTAGGAACATATCAAAATAAACGGGGAGCAATATCGCGAGCTATTGATCTACAACATAGATATGCTAATACTACCAGGACTAAGTTCATGATAAATTTAAGTTCAGTTAATCATATTACTTAAGAACTCCCACTTAGATAGACATCCCTCTAATCCTCTAAGTGATCACGTGATCCAAATCAACTAAACCATAACCGATCATCACGTGAAATGGAGTAGCTTTCAATGGTGAACATCATTATGTTGATCATATCTACTATGTGATTCACACTCGACCTTTTGGTCTCAGTGTTCCGAGGCCATATCTGCATATGCTAGGCTCGTCAAGTTTAACCCGAGTATTCTGCGTGTGCAAAACTGGCTTGCACCCATTGTAGATGGACGTAGAGCTTATCACACCCGATCATCATGTGGTTTCTGGGCACGACGAACTTTGGCAACGGTGCATACTCAGGGAGAACACTTTTTATCTTGAAATTTAGTGAGAGATCATCTTATAATGCTACCGTCAATGAAAGCAAGATAAGATGCATAAAAGATAAACATCGCATGCAATCAATATAAGTGATATGATATGGCCATCATCATCTTGTGCTTGTGATCTCCATCTCTGAAGCACCGTCATGATCACCATCGTCACCGGCGCGACACCTTGATCTCCATCGTAGCATCGTTGTCGTCTCGCCAATCTTATGCTTCTATGACTATCACTACCGCTTAGTGATAAAGTAAAGCATTATAGGGCGATTGCATTGCATACAATAAAGCGACAACCATATGGCTCCTGCCAGTTGCCGATAAATTGGTTACAAAACATGATCATCTCATACAATAAAATTTAGCATCATGTCTTGACCATATCACATCACAACATGCCCTGCAAAAACAAGTTAGACGTCCTCTACTTTGTTGTTGCAAATTTTACGTGGCTGCTACGGGCTTAGCAAGAACCGTTCTTACCTACGCATCAAAACCACAACGATAGTTTGTCAAGTTGGTGCTGTTTTAACCTTCGCAAGGACCGGGTGTAGCCACACTCGGTTCAACTAAAGTTGGAGAAACTGACACCCGCTAGCCACCTGTGTGCAAAGCACGTCGGTAGAACCAGTCTCGCGTAAGCGTACGCGTAATGTCGGTCCGGGCCGCTTCATCCAACAATACCTCCGAACCAAAGTATGACATGCTAGTAAGCAGTATGACTTATATCGCCCACAACTCACTTGTGTTCTACTCGTGCATATGACATCTACGCATAAAACCAGGCTCGGATGCCACTGTTGGGGAACGTAGTAATTTCAAAAAAATTCCTACGCACACGCAAGATCATGGTGATGCATAGCAACGAGAGGGGAGAGTGTTGTCCACGTACCCTCATAGGCCGAAAGCGGAAGCGTTAGCACAACGCGGTTGATGTAGTCGTACGTCTTCACGATCCGACCGATCAAGTACCGAACGCACGACACCTCCGAGTTCAGCACACGTTCAGCCCGATGACGTCCCTCGAACTCCGATCCAGCCGAGTGTTGAGGGAGAGTTTCGTCAGCACGATGGCATGGTGACAATGATGATTTTCTACTGATGCAGGGCTTCGCCTAAGCACCGCTACGATATTATCGAGGTGGACTATGGTGGAGGAGGCACCGCACACGGCTAAAAGATCAACAGATCAATTGTTGTGTCTCCAAGGGGTGCCCCCCTCCCCGTATATAAAGGAGTGGAGGGGGAGGGCCGGCCCTCTCTATGGCGCGCCCTAGGAGGAACCCTACTCCCACCGGGAATAGGATTCCCCCCCTTCCAAGTAGTAGGAGTAGGAGTCAAGGAAAGGGGAGAGAAGAGAAGGAAGGAGGGGGTGCAGCCCCTCCCCCTAGTCCAATTCGGACTAGGCCTTGGGGGGCGCCCAACCTCTCCTCTCTCTTTCCCCTAAAGCCCAATAAGGCCCATATACTCTCCGGCGAATACCCGTAATTCTCCGGTACTCCGAAAAATACCCGAATCACTCAGAACCTTTCCGATGTCCGAATATAGTCGTCCAAGATATTGATCTTTACGTCTCGACCATTTCGAGACTCCTTGTCATGTCCCCGATCTCATCCGGAACTCCGAACTACCTTTGGTACATCAAAACATATAAACTCATAATATAACTATCATCGAAATGTTAAGCGTGCGGACCCTACGGGTTCGAGAACTATGTAAACATGACCGAGACACGTCTCTGGTCAATAACCAATAGCGGAATCTGGATGCTCATATTGGCTCCCACATATTCTACGAAGATCTTTATCGGTCAAACCGCATAACAACATACGTTGTTCCCTTTGTCATCGGTATGTTACTTGCCCGAGATTCGATCGTCGGTATCTCAATACCTAGTTCAATCTCGTTACCGGCAAGTCTCTTTACTCATTCCGTAATACATCATCCCGCAACTAACTCATTAGTTGCGATGCTTGCAAGGCTTAGGTGACGTGCATTACCGAGAGGGCCCAGAGATACCTCTCCGACAATCGGAGTGACAAATCCTAATCTCGAAATACGCCAACCCAACAAGTACCTTCAGAGGCACCTGTAGAGCACCTTTATAATCACCCAGTTACGTTGTGACGTTTGGTAGCACACAAAGTGTTCCTCGGGTAAACGGGAGTTGCATAATCTCATAGACATAGGAACATGTATAAGTCATGAAGAAAGCAATAGCAACATACTAAACGAACGTGTGCTAAGCTAACGGAATGGGTCAAGTCAATCACATCATTCTCCTAATGATGTGATCCCGTTAATCAAATGACAACTCATGTCTATGGTTAGGAAACATAACCATCTTTGATTAACGAGCTAGTCAAGTAGAGGCATACTAGTGACACTCTGTTTGTCTATGTATTCACACATGTATTATGTTTCAGGTTAATACAATTCTAGCATGAATAATAAACATTTATCATGATATAAGGAAATAAATAATAACTTTATTATTGCCTCTAGGGCATATTTCCTTCAAGTTCCGCTTCCAGTGACCAGTCCCTTTGCAGTAGAAGCACTCAGTCTTAGGCTTAGGTCCAGATTTGGGCTTCTTCACTTGAGCAACAACTTGCTTGCCATTCTTTTTGAAGTTCGCCTTCTTCCCTTTACCCTTTTTCTTGAATCTGGTGGTCTTGTTGACCATCAACACTTGATGCTCCTTCTTGATTTCTACCTCCGCAGCCTTTAGCATTGCGAAGAGCTCGGGAATTGTCTTATCATCCCTTGCATGTTATAGTTCATCACGAAGCTCTTGTAGCTTGGTGGCAGTGATTGAAGAATTCTTTCAATGACACTATCATCAGGAAGATTAACTCCCAGTTGAATCAAGTGATTGTTATACCAGACATTTTGAGTATATGCTCACGGATAGAACTATTCTCCTCCATCTTGCAGCTGTAGAACTTATTGGAGACTTCATATCTCTCAAGCCGAGCATTTGCTTGAAATATTAAATTCAACTCCTAGAACATCTCATATGCTCCATGACGTTCAAAATGTCGTTGAAGTCCCGGTTCTAAGCCGTAAAGCATGGCACACTGAACTATCGAGTAGTCATCAGCTTTGCTCTGCCAGACGTTCATAACATCTGGCATTGCTGCTGTTGCGGGTTTGGCACCTAGCGGTGCTTTTAGGACGTAATTCTTCTGTGCATCAATGAGGATAATCCTCAAGTTGCGGACCCGGTTCATGTAGTTGCTACCATCATCTTTCAACTTAGCTTTCTCTAGGAACACATTAAAATTCAACGGATTAACAGCACGAGCCATCTATCTACAACAACATAGACATGCAAATACTATCAGGTACTAAGTTCATGATAAATTAAAGTTCAATTAATCATATTACTAAAGAACTCCCACTTAGATAGACATCTCTCTAATCATCTAAGTGATCACGTGATCCAAATCAACTAAACCATGTCCGAACATCACATGAGATGGAGTAGTTTCAATGGTGAATATCACTATGTTGATCATATCTACTATATGATTTACGCTCGACCTTTCGGTCTCAGTGTTCTGAGGCCATATCGGCATATGCTAGGCTCGTAAAGTTTAACCCGAGTATTCTGCATGTGCAAAACTGGCTTGCACCCGTTGTATGTGAACGTAGAGCTTATCACACCCAATCATCACGTGGTGTCTCGGCACGAGGAACTTTCGCAACGGTGCATACTCAGGGAGAACACTTGTACCTTGAAATTTAGTGAGAGATCATCTTATAATAATGCTACCGCCAAACTAAGCAAAATAAGATGCATAAAGGATAAACATCACATGCAATCAATATAAGTGATATGATATGGCCATCATCATCTTGTGCCTTTTATCTCCATCTCCAAGGCACCGTCATGATCACCATCATCACCGGCGCGACACCTTTATCTCCATCGTAGCATCGTTGTCGTCTCGCCAACTATTGCTTCTACGACTATCGCTACCGCTTAGTGATAAAGTAAAGCATTACAGCACGATTGCATTTCATACAATAAAGCGACAACCATATGGCTCCTGCCAGTTGCCGATAACTTCGTTACAAAACATGATCATCTCATACAATAAAATTTAGCATCATGTCTTGACCATATCACATCACAACATGCCCTGCAAAAACAAGTTAGACGTCCTCTACTTTGTTGTTGCAAGTTTTACGTGGCAGCTACGGGCTGAGCAAGAACCGTTCTTAACTACACATCAAAACCACAACGATTTTTCGTCAAGTATGTGCTATTTTAACCTTCAACAAGGACCAGGCGTAGCCACACTCGATTCAACTAAAGTTGGAGAAACTGACACCCGCCAGCCACCTGTGTGCGAAGCACGTCAGTAGAACCAGTCTCGCGTAAGCGTACGCGTAATGTCGGTTCGGGCCACTTCATCCAACAATACCGCCGAATCAAAGTATGACATGCTGGTAAGCAGTATGACTATTATCGCCCACAACTCACTTGTGTTCTACTCGTGCATATAACATCTATGCATAAACCTGGCTCGGATGCCACTGTTGGGGAACGTAGTAATTTCAAAAAAAATCCTACGCACATGCAAGATCATGGTGATGCATAGCAATGAGAGGGGAGAGTGTTGTCCACGTACCCTCGTAGACCGTAAGCGGAAGCGTTATGACAACGCGGTTGATGTAGTCGTACGTCTTCATGATCAACCGATCCTAGTACCGAACGTACGACACCTCCGCGATCTGCACACGTTCGGCTCGGTGACGTCCCACGAACTCACGATCCAGCAGAGTGTCGAGGGAGAGCTTCGTCAGCACGACGGCATGATGACGGTGATGATGAAGTTACCGGCGTAGGGCTTCGCCTAAGCACTATGACGATATGACTGAGGTGGATTATGGTGGAGGGGGGCACCGCACACGGCTAAGAGATCAATGATCAACTTATGTGTCTATGGGGTGCCCCCTTCCCCCGTATATAAAGGAGTGGAGGAGGGGGAGGGCCGGCCCTCTCTATGGCGCACCCTAGGGGAGTCCTACTCCCACCGGGAGTAGGATTCCCCCCTTCCAAGTAGGAGAGGAAGGAAGGAGGAGAGAGGGAAGAAGGAAAGGGGGGCCGGCCCCCCTCCCAATTCGGATTGGGCTTTCGGGGGCGCCCCCTCCTAGGCCGCCTGCTCCTCTCTCCCACTAAGGCCCAATAAGGCCTATACACTCCCGGGGGGGGGTCCGGTAACCTCCCGGTACTCCGGTAAATGCCCGAACTCATCCGGAACCATTCCGATGTCCAAACATAGGCTTCCAATATATCGATTTTTAATTCTCAACCATTTCGAGACTCCTCGTCATGTCCGTGATCATATCTGGGACTCTGAACTACCTTCGGTACATCAAAACACATAAACTCATAATACCGGTCGTCACCAAACGTTAAGCGTGCGGACCCTACGGGTTCGAGAACTATGTAGACATGACTGAGACTCATCTCCGGTCAATAACCAAAAGCGGAACCTGGATGCTCATATTGGTTCCCACATATTCTACGAAGATCTTTATCGGTCAAACCGCATAACAACATACGTTGTTCCCTTTGTCATCGGTATGTTACTTGCCCGAGATTCGATCGTCGGTATCTCAATACCTAGTTCAATCTCGTTACCGGCAAGTCTCTTTACTCGTTCCGTAATGCATCATCCCACAACTAACTCATTAGTCACATTGCTTGCAAGGCTTATAGTGATGTGCATTATCGAGAGGGCCCAGAGATACCTCTCCGACAATCGGAGTGACTAATCCTAATCTCGATCTATGCCAACTCAACAAGTACCATCGGAGACACCTGTAGAGCACCTTTATAATCACCTAGTTACGTTGTGACGTTTGGTAGCACACAAAGTGTTCCTCCGGTATTCGGGAGTTGCATAATCTCATACTCATAGGAACATGTATAAGTCATGAAGAAAGCAATAGCAATATACTAAACGATCAAGTGCTAAGCTAATGGAATGGGTCAAGTCAATCACATCATTCTCTAATGATGTGATCCCATTAATCAAATGACAACTCATGTCTATGGCTAGGAAACTTAACCATCTTTGATTCAACGAGCTAGTCAAGTAGAGGCATACTAGTGACACTCTGTTTGTCTATGTATTCACACATGTACTAAGTTTCCTGTTAATACAATTCTAGCATGAATAATAAACATTTATCATGATATAAGGAAATATAAATACCAACTTTATTATTGCCTCTAGGGCATATTTCCTTCAATACGGTGTCGTCTTGACCATATCACATCACAACATGCCCTGCAAAACCAAGTTAGACGTCCTCTACTTTGTTGTTGCAAGTTTTATGTGGCTGCTACGGGCTTCTAGTAAGAACCGTTCTTACCTACGCATGAAAACCACAACGTTGTTTCGTCAAGTTTGTTGTTTTAACCTTCAACAAGGACCGGCCCTAGTCAAATTCGATTCAACTAAAGTTGGAGAAACAGACACCCGCCAGCCACCTTTATGCAAAACAAGTTGCATGTCTGTCGGTGGAACCAGTCTCATGAACGTGGTCATGTAAGGTTGGTCTGGGCCGCTTCATCCAACAATACCGCTGAATCAAAGTAAGACGTTGGTGGTAAGCAGTATTACTATCATCGTCCACAACTCTTTGTGTTCTACTTGTGCATATCATCTACGCATAGACCTGGCTCGGATGCCATTGTTGGGGAATGTAGCATGCAATTTCAAAAAAATTCCTACAATCATGCAAGATCTATCTAGGAGATGCATAGCAACGAGAGGGGGAGAGTGTGTCCACGTACCATCGTAGATCGAAAGCGGAAGCATTAGCTTAACGTGGTTGATGTAGTCGAACGTCTTCTCGATCCAACCGATCATGCACCGAACGTACGGCACCTCCGAGTTTAGCACACGTTCAACTCGATGACGTCCCTCGAACTCTTGATCCAACAAAGTGTCAAGGGAGAGTTTCGTCAGCATGACGGCGTGGTGACGGTGATGATGAAGTGATCCGCGCAGGGCTTCGCCTAAGCACTACGACAATATGACAGGAGGAGTAAACGGTGGAGGGGGCGCCGCACACGGCTAAGAACAATTTGTGTGTCTTAGAGGCTCCCCCCATCCCCGTATATAAAGGAGGGAGAGGGGAGGAGGCCGCCCTAGGGGCGCCCCAAGTGGGAGGAGTTCCACTTGGGCTCCTAGTCCAATTCGCCCCCCTCCTTTTATCGGAGGGGGAAAGGGGGAAGGAGAGGGAGAAGGAGAAGGAAGGGGGGGGCGCCGCCCCCTCCCCTAGTCCAATTCAGACTCCTCCCTTGGGGGGGCACCCCTTGTGGGCTGCCTTGCCTCCCTCCTATGGCCCATATCTTCCCCCGGGGGGTTCCGGTAATCCCCCCGGTACTCCGATACGTACCCGATACATTCCGAAACACTTCCGGTGTCCGAATACTATCATCCAATATATCAATCTTTACCTCTCGACCATTTCGAGACTCCTCGTCATGTCCGTGATCTCATCCAGGACTCCGAACAATCTTCCGTTACCAAAACACATAACTCATAATATAAATCGTCATCGAACGTTACACATGCGGATCCTACGGGTTTGAGAACTATGTAGACATGACCGAGACACATCTTCGGTCAATAACCAACAGCGGAACTTGGATGCTCATATTGGTTCCTACATATTCTATGAAGATCTTTGTCGGTCAAACCGTAATGACAACATACGTCATTCCCTTTGTCATCGTTATGTTACTTGACCGAGATTCGATCATCGGTATCTTCATACCTAGTTAAATATCGTTACCGGCAAGTCCCTTTACTCATTCCGTAATGCATCATCCCGTAACTAACTCATTAGTCACATTGCTTGCAAGGCTTATCATGATGTGCATTACCGAGAGGGCCCAAAGATACCTCTCCGATACTCTGAGTGACAAATCCTAATCTCGATCTATGCCAACCCAACAAACACCTTCAGTGACACCTGTAGAGCATCTTTATAATCACCCGGTTACGTTGTGACGTTTGATAGCACACAAGGTGTTCCTCCGGTATTCGGGAGTTGCATAATCTCATAGTCGAAGGAATATGTATAAGTCATCAAGAAAGCAATAGCAGTAAAACTTAACGATCATTATGCTAAGTTAGCGGATGGGTCTTGTCCATCACATCATTCTCCTAATGACGTGATCCCGTTCATCAAATGACAACACATGTCTATGGTTAGGAAACTTAACCATCTTTTATTAACGAGCTAGTCTAGTAGAGGCATACTAGGGACAGAGTGTTTTGTCTATGTATTCACACATGTATCAAGTTTCCATTTAATACAATTCTAGCATGAATAATGAACATTTATCATGATATAAGGAAATATAAAATAACAACTTTATTATTGCCTCTAGGGCATATTTCCTTCACACATGATTGCAACATCAAACCACCGCCGAACAAAAAGAATATAATAAAATACTAAAAAAGATTACCGAACAAAGAAACTGTAATCTAGATTATACATAAAGAAAGATAAAATAATAATGATGATGATGATGATGATGATGATGATGATGGTGATGATATATTTTAACATAAGGAAGGAATAATTCTAGATGTGGTTTTTCCTCATATGAGAAATGAAAAAGTTGGAAACATACAAGATCAAGTTTCTTATACAATGAAAATAAATCATTGGATTTGTGTTGTCCAAAAGCAGGAAAAGGACAGACCCAAGCCTCTGTATAATCCTTCCCTAGTCCCCATATGACATGGGATCTTCTAGCATTGTTGCAGAAAGAAGAAATGCACAAAATATAAATATAAACGACAACAAAATTGAATGCAAGGAAGAAAAAAGAATCTAGGAGCAGGGTAACCATAAGAAAGAATGAAGAAAAATAGAAGAGAGAAGAAAAATCCCTTCCAAGAAAGAAATATTCTAGTAGTGGAGTTACCTGATAGAAGAAATAAAAAAATCATAGAAGGATACAATTAGTTTTAAGAAAGAGAGTAGTTTGGCCTAAAAGAAAGAACAAGGACTTTAGGGAGGGAAAAGAGCAAACAAACTTTAGAAGTGGCAGTTGATATTATACAACTATGCCTCACAGTTGAACTATCTGGAAGATTAGAAACGGGTTAAGAAGGGCATTTGAGTGGAATTTGTGGATCCCAAGCAAACCCCAAGTGTTCTTCCAGCAAACCCCAAGTGTTTATCATCTGAGTGGAATTTGTGGATCCAATTGTCAAGAAGGGCATCAATATTATCATGGATATCAAGGATATCAAAGGCACATTTGAGATGATGTTCTAAAGCATTCTAGCTAGAGAGCATTTCATAAGCAAATGATCAATGGACTCATCCATTCCATAAAAGGGGCGATGAAGTCAAATCCAGCAGATCTCAGGAAGGGGGCCCTGAGCTGGTAGCCTTGGCACGATTATATCAATGACACATGATTTACCCAGGTTCGGGCTCACTCGAAGAGATAATACGCTACGTCCTGCTTTGATTGTATTGATTTGAAGGGTGTACAAGTTACTAGTTAATCTACCAAGAGATCGTGTATGTATAAATATTGTCATCTACGTTCCTCACCCATCGGCTTATATAGATACCGGGGGTGCCTGAGGTTTACACATATATATGTCAGTTACATCTAGACATGACGAAGACAAACCTCTAAGTCTTGGAGTACACGCCAAGTCTTTGGAATCTTCCATCTTGGCTCTCCTTGGCCTGACGAATGTAGCCCACTGGTTGATAATCTTAGGGGTCCTCGGCCTGGCCCACATGGTCGGGAGCTGACGTGGCCAATATTTCAAATTCCCCACCGTCGGCTTGTTCTTCGGTCCCACCTATCGGTCTCTTTAGCTTGTTGGTTCAATCCTCACCGTCCGTCCGGGTGGTCCCAAGAAACGGTTTTATGTGAATACATCTTCACGTTGGGTGGGAGATGATGAGGTGGTCGCTAGGTTTTATGGGCAGTTGTGGTCGGTTCCTCCCACTCCCCGTCGTTGTCTTCGTCCCACCTATTTCTCTTGCGCCATCTACCATAGTCTGGATTGGGAAGGTTCTCTTTCGTATGTTGCAACGTCACAAGGAGTGTTACAGGATTCCGGAGTAAACAATGAGTCACCACACATGTCACACGATCTGCATTACCTGCTGAACATAACATCTACATTGATCTTCATCGTGCCCCACGATGGCTTATACAATCGATATCTGCTAGCTATCGAGGATCTTCCCTCGGCTCCGAGTTTGCCGATGATGCTCTTTCTTGATCTTGTTTTACACAGAGGGACATGCATAGGTTTGATATGAATTGGCCTATTACTTTTCACCATAGGTGCCAACTCCCAGCAATGCACATCTCTGATAACAAACACGGTCAACTAAGAAAGTTATATGAGCATTTCCCACCAGATTCAACGCTTGCCATATTCGAACACACACTAGACAATGTGATAGGAGTCCACATATTTATTTTCGTTGTCTTTCAATAATATACCGTGCACAGCTCGCGATGCAATGGCCTCTGCCGTTCGAGAAATTCTCGTATTCCATACACATTTCCAAACCGGGTTGACACACGATCTACCTTCCCATTCGGTCTTTTATATATCATTTTTCCTAACTGATAGTTTCAGTCCGTATGGCACGCGGATTTCACCGAAAACACATCCATTCTGCGCCAAGTGCCATGCCAAGCAATCGGGCCCTCTGGCAAAAAAAGGGGCAGAACAGTTTTCAATACCCGATTGATTGGCAAATTATCAGCCATTGCAGCAACTCACCTCGAATTAAAATCATTCCCCAAGCCACGGGTCAACTAAGACCCCAACTCCATTCAACACCAAGCTCCCCGGACGAGGGAGTAGCCTTGCAGTTCGCAGTTGAAAGGCAGAGGGGATCCAGCAGAGATCCCGGCAGGCACGCCGCGCCGATCGCTCGGCGGTTGCCGCTTTGCCAGTGAGTGAAACCGGAGACTCCAATTCAGTTCTAGCTTCGCTTTCCTTCCAGTTTTCAGTGCTGTGTGTGCTAAAGACTGACCGTCTCGTGGTCGTACTTACTCCGACGTACACGGGGCGTCGCAACGTTCGACTGAGGGTGGACTTGTCCTCTGCCCCTTCAAGTGTGCCAGTGCTGGGTGCGGAGCCGAGAAAAAAAAATACTCCTAGAAGAGAGAAGCATCGTCCATCTCTTTCCCTTGCCTTTGTTCCCTCTTCCTCCCTCCTCCTGCTGACCCGACCCGACCTACCAACCCGCCTTCCCCACCGCAGCAGCTCGGAATCTCCCCTCGCCGTCCGCCCGCCCCACGGCCGCCGCCGCGCCGTGCCTCGCCGCCGACGCCCCCGTCCCGTGCCGCCTCCTCCAAGCACCCCCGGCCCGGCCCCTCACGGCGCGTCCCCGCCGTCCCCCCCTTTCGCTCGTCGGGGCGCCGCGTTCCTGCTGCCTCCGCCCCGTCAGCGGTCCCCGGCCGCCGGTTTCCGAGGTACGAGCTTGTTTCCGCCCAGTGATTAGCTGAGCCCCGCCGAGCCTCCGCGATTTCCGGGCGTGCCGGTGCGCGCCATCTAGATCCGCCCCTAAACTGTCAGTTGTCGCCCCGACAGCCTCTCCACCTAAACGAGGTGGGAACCCGTGTTTCCCCCGCTTTCCATATAGCATTCTGCCGATCGATCGATCGAAGCGTGCGCACTCAGTCTCGTTCCACTTCGAGCGGGGTATTCATGGCAAATGAGGTCACATGCTTGAGCAAGTGTCCGTCCGATGATGGCAACTAATTAAGAATTTGGTTGGTTCCAAGTAAATGAAAACCAAGCGCACGTGATGCCGTAGCTCATCGTATTCTTGTTCTGCTGTTGAATCACGCAAGCCAACCTAGGAGAACCTGAATGAAATACAACATATTTTTTATCTTGACACTTTGTTTTTCATCCTTCTTTTGCCCGTGAGAATCGATTTTAACCCCCCCAGCTCACGCGCCTTTGATCTTAAGCCCCTCTGTTCCGTTTGCCTTTCTCTGAACCACCCCAGTTCTGTCTACTTGTTGCTGGTACCCCCCTTTGGCATTGTTAACAACTTTGTTAGTATATAACTAACATATAGAAATAGGAATAGACAAAAGTACCCCTCTGTTTGAAAAGCACATCTCTGTACCTTGTCTGAATTTTCAAACATGCTCCACAAAATATTTTAGCCAAATAAGAAATGACATGATTTTCTAAAGCTGTGTGCTATGTTTCAAAAAAAAATTGACATGATTTTGCTGTAATCAATAGGCTTCCACACAAACAGACTGGAAATAATATAGGGTCACAATGATTCAATGATAGCATAGAGAATAATTCAGCCATGTTCTACAGGACTTCATGACAGCAAAATAAGTGAGTCTTTACCTCACATACATAGGAAATAAAAGTGAGTCTCTACCTCACTTACAGAGCAAATAAAAGTGAGTTTGCATCTCACATACACAACAATAAAAGTGAGTCTCCACTAACACCCCCCCCCCAGCCACAAACAAGCTCAGAGGTCGCTTAATTTCTTCCTCTTAGGTGTCATTTTCTTCTTCTTTCCTTTTGCTGGAGGTTTTGGTGGTGGGGTAGCAGCTTGGATCCTTGTGACAGGTCTAGGACTAGCTTGAGCTGCAGCTTGGCTTCTTGTGACAGCTCCAGGACTGCTACAAGTGGCATCATTCTTGCTCTTGGTTGGTGTAGATGGAACGGCATTGCTAACGGAAACATCAAACCATGGAGATGGATTCTTTTTCCCCCTACTTTTCCTACAAAAAGAAGCAATTAGAACTATTTTCATGTAAAAGAACCATGGTATTATAGATAGAAAACAGCAACAAGTACTACTATGTACCTTTTCTTTGTTCCATTTTGAGGACAACCAGCTTCTCTATGTCCTATCTCCCCACATTTTTTGCATTTGTTCAAGGATCCTTTCCTTGATCCACCTTCCCACCAACTCTTTATCCTCTGTTTTCTTGTTCTTCCAGCACCTTTCTTCTTGCCTATTGGAATTGGTGGACGCAACACAAAGCCTGTGTCCACGTGTGGCCATTGATTCTTGTCCGTAAGGGGCTCAATTACACCTTCATATGCTGCCCTAAATCTGCTAACTGAGTAGTACTCATGTACATAGTCCTCCATGTTAACAAAGTTGCGAGCTTGCAAGACATTTATGAAGGCTAGTGCATGGTCGCAAGGCTTGCCCGTATGCTGCCATTGCAGACATGTACACTCATGTGTGAGAGTTTTGACCACATGTCTTTCATCCTCTTTGTTAGCATTTTTCACTTCCCCACTCCAATCAGCTGATGCTTTAGCCTTGAGATGACCTAGTCCTCGAGTCTTTGCATTTAGTTGGTGTATGACAAATGGAAGTATTATCCAATTTAACTCCTCTACTTTCTCTTCTTTTTCTAAATAGTTCCATAATCATCTCTCTAATCTTGTCAGCTAGCTGAACAATCGGCAAGTCCTTGATATCTCGCACCCAAGCGTTGAAGCACTCGGCGAGATTGTTATTTATGTAGTCACACTTTGATGGCTGTACTTACCCCGGATGTGGTGATTCGGGTCAGGATCGAGCGGCCAGGAGCCGGCCGCTCGTTCTGTCTATTTAGTGGCCGGCCACTTTTTAGATTTCAGGTTCTAAAATTGAGAAGTATTTACCCCGGATGCCACTAGCAAGTGAATACCCGTTCGCCGTCTTTTCACTAGAAACGAACGAGCTGCTTCGCCCTCGCGCACGACCGACAGGAATCGAGCCTCCCAGGAAGGCAGGAAACGCAGGCTAGGGTTGGCCGCCGCCGCCCGCGCCAGCGAACCTCCACCCTCCACCCAGGTACAGCTTCCTCCCTCTTCCTCTTGCTTCTCCTGTTCCCGGCGGCCCTGGTCCGGCCGGCCGGCCGGCCGCCGGCTCCGGCTCCGGCGCACCGGACCTCCTCCCTCCTAGTACTTCCTTCCTCCTCCATCTTCCCTCTTGCCCGTTCCTCCCCTCATCACGGCGGTCCTCGTTCGTGCTATGTTGGCTGTGTTACGTTCCTACCAGTGCAGTGTCTGATGTCACCATCTTGTTGCCATCAGCAATGCTATCAGGTCTCCATTTTGTGCTGTTATTGTTTGTGAACCTCAAAAACCAACGAATGGTTTCTTTTCTTCATCCATGGTGTTGCTCAGTATTTCCTTGGAATTTAAGCTCAAAGTCCCAACCAAAAATTCAGTCTGTTTCATCTAATATCATGCTTCGGTTGCTCCCCTGTCACGCTAATGTCACAACTACTCCCTCCGTTCCTAAATATAAGTTTTTGTAGAGATTCCACTATGGATCACATTCGGATGTATATAGATGCATTTTAGAGTGTAGATTCACTCATTTTGCTCCGTATGTAGTCCACATAGTGAAATCTCTACAAAGACTTATATTTAGGAACGGAGGGAGTAGTATACTTTGAAGGCTAGTGGACTGATAGTTTTGTTTGACAACTACTGCAACTGAAGTATCTGAAATTCCTTGCAGCCCTCTGTACTGAACGTATTGGTGTTATTGTGAAACATTGCATTTGCTGTATTTTGTCACCAGTGTTCATTATTCACTGGTGACTTTGTCAGTAACGGTTCTGGGCAGCTTCTTTCTATTGATATCACTTGCTTGTTGCATTTCTACCGAGATTGATCATCTTTCGGCTTGTAGATTTAGCAAAGCCATGAGTCGCTGCCTGGCAACTTGCAAGCAAAGCCTTTGCTAATCTGTATGCTTGTTTCGTTATGTCATCCAATCTTTGGAAGACCCCATTTTCCTCTCCTGAATGAACAAGCAAAAGCAAAATCATGTCATATTTTTCCTGACTATAAACTGCAGCGTAATTGACATGTTTCATCAATTGTCAAGCTAACCTTTGATTAACATCCTCAAGCCCAGCTGAAGGGAGTCGTACATTTTTTATTTTTAGATAGGTTTGAACAATTGCTTGATAAATGACAGTATGGTGCATCAGTGGTTTATCCCACTGGATAGATTTCTTGCCGAAAACATTTCCAAAATTGCCTGGGTTTCAGCTTCAGTGAATGTCTTGGCCGTGTCATGGAAGAAGAGAAATTAAACAAAAACACACAGAATGAGACGTCATGGAAAGCTGAAGAGGAAGAGAACGAAGATACCATGAACACTATTCGTAGTAGGATAGCAGATGCTTGTCTTGCGATAGCAACATAGGTTAGCTATGTTGATGGAGGTCATCATCATGTGAACAATATGTATTTTCGATGGTGCATGCCTTTTGTAATATTATTATGGGGTCAATATCTATTTATATGTAATATGCAACATCAAAGTATAGTCTTTGAATTGCATATGTGTTAGCTATGAATCATCTTCATTGTCACAAATTTTCTTTGCAAAAGGGTCGTTCCGCCTACCAATGTACAGATCACTGCTTTACAGTCAATTAGCATATAACCATATTCACTCATGGCCCAGGGGCATTACAGACAATCCACAGCCAAATCTACAATTTCACAGTTGTTTCAACCAAACAGCTTCCTGCTTTTCCACAGCTAGAAGTTCACAGCAGCTTTCTCAAAGCTCAGAGCTCACAGCAGCTTTTTCAGAATTTGCAGCTCAACCAAACACAACCTCAGTCCGTGTGAGAGAGAAGCCTCTCGCCGGCTGCTGCCTCCCTCCCTGCTGAGATCTCAGCCGCGCCGCGCTCCCTCTTCCACCGCCTTCCTGTCGAGATTGCCACCGCCTCCCCGTATTGCGTGGCGCCACCACAGCCTCCGCTTTCTCCGTGGAGCTCTGAGCCGCCAAGTCCATAATTCACAAATTGGTGAAGTCCACATAATGGAGCTCAAAAGCCACTGACACTAAATAGACTTGGCTCGGGGCAGAACTGAGTGGCTAGGACGCCTCCCAGACCCCTTCACCACCGAGCCCGCCCTCCCGGTGGGGCATTGACACAGCTGGTAGGTAAGGTTTCTTCCTTTTCTTTTCTTGCTTGTATGTTCTGTTGCATGATTTGGGCAGTCCTTCAAACCCTAGGTTTTGGGATGGGTGGGGACCACGCAAAGAATTGATGCGAAACTTTGATGCTTGAAGAGATTGTCATAATTTTCGATACCTGAGAACGTAAATTTTCTGTTAGTCATTTTGAGAAGCAACAATCCAATGTTATGCCTATGAGCTATATATTGCTCGCTCACCCAGTTGGTTGGTCTGCCCCTGACTGGTGAGATCGGTTGCAAGCGGTGTGGCATCCGTGACCTCTTCCTCGTTCTAGTGGAGGAACTGCCCTTAATTGCCAGGATTTATAAGGGTTTTGTATACTGTAATCCTAAATCCTTGCTCCAACTGCAGGCTTTTGAGGGATTATAGCCGCAGAAGAAACCTGGCGGGTGGTATGAGCGCCGAGGCAGGCAACGGGAAGGATGGCTCCCATGGCAGCGTGCGATGCGCTGGCAGCGACCCGCAGTTGAGACAGATGCTTGATTCCCTCAAATCCTCCAAGTCTTCAGTAAGTGTAGATGTTACCTCTACGCGCCTTCGCTTTTTTATTTAATAGCACACATGGTGAAAATACTGATATGCATGCCGGACTACCTCGGTTTAACTGGCACTGGCAGATACGATACTGAGATAGTAAAACCATGTTTCTTTTCTGCCACATGATATCCAGAAAATGAGCACGAAAGGTAAACAGGCATGAGCCTTAAAAAGTAGATTTGTTACTAGAGTATCGATGATCTTTCGAATCCATGGAAATTTGTCACCTGGAAGTTTGTTTTGATTGAACTCTTTGGCTTTGTTCCATTGCAGGCCGTGATCAACTATGGCGCCTCATGGTATGTAACCTTCTTGCTATGTACCTTTTGTTTCTTCTTGCATTGAGAACCTTATACTGTAACTACTAGCAACTACTAAAGATTGTGCATCAATCTTTTGACTGCTTGATGACTTGATACTATTCTTCCCAATTGAGTAATAATCAGTTGTTGCAGTACTATGTCTATCTTATGTAATTCTGCAGCCATTTTAGGATGTATGTGGAGAGTATACAACACACACAGCTAATTATTGAGATTCATATGAGCTAAGCTTTTCCAATGCAAGCTTTATGTCCTAAAGTGGTGAAATCTGCATATGTACAATGCAAGGTGCTTACAGGGTGCTTGTGAAAATGGCTGGTTTTTTATTTAAGCACCGGTGCTTATTTGTATAGAACAGGCGCTTACTTAGGCACCTCTTCTGTAGAAATAAGCACTGACACTTAAGAAAATTTGGTTTATTAATTATGAGCACCTTGCATTGTACATGGTCCAAGTTATCTACTACTAGCTGTGTATCTAAAGTTTGTTTCATTACATGCTGTATAATACGTACTAGTATGTTGCATAGCTTAGCGGTCTGCCTATCACTACTGTTCGTTAGTGAGAATACATTCCTCATAATGTGATTAACTCGACTCATTCCTGTCGATTACCCAGGTGCGGTGTTTGCAATCAGATTCTTCCACCCTTCTACAAATTCAGCAACGAATTCAAGAATCTTACTTTCGTCTATGCCCATGTTGATGAATGCCCCGAAACAACTCAGAACATACGATACACCCCGACCTTCCATTTTTACCGGGATGGAGAAAGGGTGGATGAGATGTTTGGTGCAGGGAGGGGGCATTAGACGGGGATCGTGGTGTGCATTTGGATTTCTCAGGGCCTTGTGTGGCCAGTGGGCTGCCTGTTTTCCATGTACCCTTTAGTTAGCTTGTACCTCGGAATTTATCCTTTCTGAAAAGGTCTGTTCTGAACTCGTGGAAAGGAGGGACAGTAAACTGACTCTCGCGTGTTGCCTTCGTCTTCACTCCGTCTCCCGAGCATGAGCGTAAGCAGCCTATTTATTTCACTCAGTTCTCAACTGTCCTGCTCAAAAAAAAAGAAAAAAAAAAGGGAGAGACTTAAAACTATTTAGCGTCTGATTTAGAAGTGGCTTGTATGAGACGACGCAATAACAACTAATGCTAGCTCTAGGTAGAAAGGAAAGTATGGTTTGTTTCTGGTATCTGGCTATATGAACAGGTGAAGGAAAACTCACGGCTCGAACTGCACCACTGTCTGGCGTTGCTAATCTGAAGTAGAGAGCACAGTGCCTCTTCCTTTTCTTCCCCCATCAACACCGGCACCAAGACTCTATTTCAGAAACAAGGATAATCCGAGCTACAGTGCATCACAAGTACCTGAAAAACAGAGCCACTGCAGGGCAAAGTCCTTGTAAATGCACGAATGCAACCAACCGAGAGAAGATCGGGGCACTGAGAGTCACCACGTCAGTCAGCGCCTGACCTTAGGGTGACTATGCACGAATAGTGACTATTCGTATCCGTATCCACGGGTTCGTACTACATTCTGCACCAACACGAGATAAAAATCACCGAACGATGTCAAGCGGACGTGTCAAGGTCAAAGTGGCTGAAATCGTTGGATAGTTCTGTCTCTAAGACTGAATTGTCTTCGAGGACTTCTATGCAGATGACAGGCGTGGTGCACCATAAAGACGACACACGAGTTCATGGCCATATCCATTCACGTAGTAATATTCGTTGCTGTAAACTGTTGTAAATAAGCCGAAGAGTATAAGCGTATGTACGTCCTCCTTGCGGCAGTTTTGCTAGAGTAATTATTTCTTTTTACATGAGCACCACATGTGTGAAATAATCAACATACGCGAGAAAGTAATAGAGCACTATACAGTAGATTATGAGATAGTCACTTGCTATGCATATTATCAAGGAAAAGACAGAAATATATTTAGAAACGGAGGAGTCAGTAACTATATAACAGCGAGAACAAGTGAAGTTTACCAACTATAAAAGACCAGCAGACAGCTGTTTACCTTGTACTCCAAGCTAATAGCTCTGAAGTGTCCATATAGCAGACCCAGCTATACCACCTTTCTCCCACATTATGACACACACTTCTTCGAGGAGTAAGACTCTGTAATAGATCATCACCATAAACTAGATGAAGTGATGATTATAACAGACCATATTTTGGATGCCCCTACCCGAATTAATCTGAGATTACACAGTGGCAGTCATCAAACACCAGGTCACCGAACTACTGCGGCAAATGTAGATAAAGTGTGAGCTACATATAATCGAAGGCAATCCATACTTTTCAAATCAATACTTCAATGCAGAAACGAATGTTGAGCTGTTAAATTTCTATAACAAAGCAAGAGAACCAGAGTACGTACAAATAACGTCTACAAAAGCAAGGCGTGCCCCCTAACAGGATCAGTTATGTCACGTAGAGATAATCGAGATTATAAGCAGAAAGATGTCGCAGCGGTTTAGAGAGCCCACTGACAGTCTTATACGAAGGGGCACAGATAATATACCATGACTCTCTATGTTGTTTTCACGTAACGCTTAAATCGGCACTCAAGTCATCAAGCGCCAGCCCCTTGCCGCAGATGACTCCCATATGACATAGCATTTCAACCAACTTTAGGGACAATAAAGCTTGCAGTGGGAGCCTTATAACTGCAACTTAGACTTCATCTATACGCACCCAGATTGTTTTCAACAGTAGATAGCTGAGTATGCTTCAGTTCGTCATCTAGCTCATACATCTCTTCAACCACTCTCTAGATCTAATTAGCCTGCCTGACACAGGAAGATAGGTAAGTCAGTATATACACATATGGAGCTGCTGCTGCTGGATTGAATATTGTGACTTGTCGGCCTGCTAGCAGAAATATCACACATATTTGGTAAGATATGAGTAGTGTGCTGCAAGCTCTATCAAGCATTCCTCTTCAACATTAGGATTCGATGCACATCTTTCTGTAGGGCTCGCACTAAGTCCTAGTTCGTATACACTTCCAGAATGGCTGGACTATTTTGGTTGAATCACGCAGGACACTTTCCTCCGTCAAATAAAATGGCAAGCACAGATGTTAAGCATTACCACATGTCAAGCTGCAGTTGACTAAACAGGTCGTTTATCATAGCAAGGGTAGCACATAGCTATGGAGACATTTGATTAAGACTGGGCGACTATTAATATAGCTATCTTTCGAAGTCTCTTGTAATATAGAGACTCGGACTTCCAGGTGACACATGCCGCATGTGGATTCGCAGGGAGATAAGGAATGTCTATATCGAGTCACGCTTTCTCGCTCTACAGCACCACAGCTAAAATTTGCTCTACCCATTTGAATACGTGCTCAGGGCTAACGGACCTTTGCTGTGTGGTCTTCTATACACGTCATAAAGAATGCAATCCATGGTCTGGATCACGCATGTTGGCCAGAAAAGCAAACATTTGCTGTTCTAAATACTGATCCATATCAGTCGATTCTGCTGAATTCCTCTGCGCACAGCAATGTCGCGAATATGAAAACCTCAGAGAGCTGAAAAGCAGCTCTGGTCTGACACTGCCACTACTTATGCTAGATAAATCTTACTTCATGTATGGATGGAATTGTCCTGAGGTTACCAATAAAAAAGCGAAGGCGTCAACTCCCTGTGGTTAGTACGAGTTAAAGATAATCTGCACACACCGATACAAAGGCTGCGTCACAGATCATTTATGGGAGCGAGATTTTGAGGGAATAAAGCATCTGCTACTAATGCGGGTCGATCGCACAGCGATCGAAACGCATTTTCTTGAGGCAGTCTAAATTCATTGGAGTTCAGATAGCGCACACACGGGCACATAACGGAGCGAGCATGTCTCCGTCTGAAAGCTGCTACAAAACCTTTGTCTATTGCTCTGGTTCGCATACGCGAATTCTCCAGAGATCTGTTGCCTATGAACCAGTCTGGCGCAGAGTCCATTAGAAATAACCTCTCTATACCCACCGGTCTAGTGGTACGTTTTTCCTGCGGTCCGTTATAATACTTGTTCGCGCCTCAAAAATGAGAGAAGCATCTGACGCGTATGGTAGTCTTAAGTTACGGAGATTACATTCATTATGTGAGCGAGGCAAGAGTATCTGATAACAAAGCCGATGGAGGAGAGATAAACTTATTATCCTGAGGGCATATATAAAGAGTGAAAACTATGTTGATCGTCATTAACTGAGAAACACAGTCAAACGAATTAAGCCTTGACCATCTTGAGGTTCATACTGGAAAGCACTGTGACGCCTGACAGCGTCAGTTGGAGGCTGGGTTTCAAAGTTTGGGCCAGACCTCACTCAGCAACCCAAGAGCCCATCACACCACCCATGAGTCTCACCCAAAAGGCTCACTGTATGGCGGAGGCAGAGCCAATCTCACATATCATGGGGATGCAAGACAAGGAAGAATATTCACTCCACGCTCCGAACGACTTTGGATGGCATTATTCACACATTGGATTGTGCTTCTCAAAGGATCACGTAACTGAATTACAGGTATTTAGTTTGGTCGATTTGTCTTCCCAGGGTCCGGTCTCCAGAAACAATGAGGACAACATGCGACCTTGTATACAATCTTCTCCAAAGCGCGGAGTTTCTGATACTCAATCGCTTCCTTGTGGCTGCTGTCAGGTACATAGCTTGCATAGGCGCTCGCATGTTTCACGCAACACCAAGTCAGAGGCAACAAGTGCACAGCGCTACATGTCCCCTATGCATAACAAGCTGACCACACATTAGGACAAACACACGCGACATGGCAAAGCCAATCCCCTTCCCCCGTATAGTGTGCACCACTGTCCCTCGATAACCACTAGCTGATGTGTGCACATTCGATTCCTGCGAGGCCTTGCTGAGGCGAGGGAGCACTGGCGTTGGGGCCACGGTAGAGACAGGAGAGCCGAGTGTGACTCTCCAGCCGCGGATAAGGGCACTCGTCACTAACGGATCGTACTCGGTAGGAATGCTATTCTTAGCAGCCTACCACGCCCTTGAAGCAAGATGTTAATAACTTGCATTTTGGTCAATTACTCACTCTGAGAGCATTTGCGGTATAGGCTGCCCACACTCATTGACGTTGATCATTCCTCCTCTTGAGAGCAGATATTCCCCGTATGAAAGAGCTGCAGCCTATGCGGCGCAGTAGTCGACGACCGACACGGCAGAGAGGGACGTAGTGAGTATGGCGGGCGATCGACGACCATCCACACGCGCGATGGACTGCCCGCAGTGTCTGAGAATTATCCAGGACAGACTATCAGGTGTGAGTGTGAGATGGAGGAGCGCTTCGCCGCTGCTGCACTTCTAGTATGATTCCAAGCCTACAGGGGAGGGCAAGTGGCCGAACGCCCACGACCCCGGGTCGAGAGGCTGTATCATCCATCCGTGACGACAGTGTACGAGTGTCTCTGATGTCTTTGTGTGCTATCTGAGCTGCAAGACCAGATGTGCTTAGTCGACAAACAACCGAGCGCACTGGGTTTCCGCAAATGTGAGCTCGTGAGCCTTTGCCGAGGTAAAAGCTGCGTCGAACACGCTTTGTCACGCCGAGGTCAGAGCAGCACAGCGGCAGAGGTAAGGCCCTACCAATGCGCGTTCTCGAATACTTCTTCGTGATCACAAAACTGGTGCAACACAACTTCGGCACTCTTGCGTCCGCTATTTGCCGAATGGCAGTCACGTATTTATGAATGCTGTGAAACGTCGCAGCAACTGTGAGGCAGATGTGAGACGGTGGTCGAAGCTCATGCACTACTAAAGCCAGCGTCGCAGAACACGATTTGACGAGGTGTGTTGGGCCCGGTAGCGGATCGGGCTCCTTTGCCGCGCGAGGGAGCTCCTTGATGGCGGGGGCGACGCCGGAAGTTGACGTGGCCGTGGGAGACGAGGAACGTTGTAGGCGGAGGTGAGGAAGGTGCTCGCAGTGGGGCGGGATGAGCGAGGCGAAGGATCCTTGGCGAGCCATGAGTTAGAAGGTCTCGCGCCAACCTGCTAGCAGGAGGTGTGTGCGGATGATGGATGTAGTTTAGTACCTTGCACCTCGATGCCGCCCACGTCCGAGACCACCCCCGCCTCGATCTCCTCGTCGGTGAGGGAATCCGCCGGGAACCCGGCGGTGAGCGCGGTGACGGCCTCCGCTGTCGGCTCCCGGTTGATCACTATGATGTCGTCCGCGGCGGAGGGGGGAACTGGCGGGTGGGGAGCAGGGGAGGCGGCGGAGGGGACTTTGCGGCGGAACCCGGTGCGCTTGCGCTTGCTGGGGCTGGGAAGGGCGGGGATGTGGAGGGCGAGGGTGGGGGGCGGGTACCGGGGGCGGGGTAGGGTTAGGGTTAGGGTTTGCGGGAAGGGAGGCGAGGGGAAGGAGGGTGCTGGGCTGTTGCTGGTCGGACATTATCGCCGGCGGCGGCGGCGAGAGCGGCTCCGCCTGCTCGATAAATCTGGGGTTTACACGGGGGCCGTGCAAGGCCGAGCCATGGGCGGCTGTGTGCATCTGTGAGGTGGAAGACGGCAAAGCAGCCAATTTACGCCTTCGAGTGTAGGATACGTAAAGCAGGGCGGTTTGTGAATTACCATCTTCAGAGACGCGGTCATACGGAAATTGACAATCACTTCACAGAAAGCAGAGTTCCTCATCACATTATTCAGCGTGTTCAAAAGAAAAATCACATTATTCAGGAACTAGTGTACAAGGTTTCTGATCACACCATTCTACAGCGATTTTTTCAGAACAAGAACTGGCCTGGGAAAGTACAAAGGATGATCAACCATGCTTGGTTGCAGAAACTAAATTTGTTACTTCAGAATGCTTCGAAGAACAATCCATACTGACGGAAAATATGTGCACACGTACCGCTTTACCATCGAACACCACGCGCTTCGTCTTCAATCGAATCGTAAGATATACACGGACACCATGTTGATCCCAAAACAAGGGCCAGGTGATGATGAAACATGACACTGGGAAATCTGAAGTGGCACTTCACAAACTGCGCTCGGGCTTACATTGCAGCAGTACTCCTGTTGGCAGCAGCATGGCCTCTCCTTAACATTATGACTTCACTGCTATTAGTATGGGATGGCTTCTCATGGTCTAAACCATATGCATCCGAGAAGGGGTCCATGAAAACGCCGACGAATGCAATCAGTGGGTCTGCACGTGCACTGTCGACACATAGCTTCAGGTACCGGGCTTCGACGGCAGGGAACCGGAGCAGCCTCTTGTACCCAATTGTCGTGCCTTCAAGAATTGTTTGCCACAGTCCACCCAGTAGGACATCCACATGGAACTCGATCACACGCTGGCCCATCTGGATAGGCTCCTGGAGCTGGAGCAAGTTGAAGGAAGTGGATCGCCCGAGGTCGAAGAGCATTTCCCAGCTTGTCTGCCCTTCCTGTGGTGCCCAGTAGGAGTATATGCTATCTCGGAGGGCGTTGGAGGGTGCAAACTGCAGGTTCTCCAACCCACCACGCACACTGCTTGCTGTGACAGTCGCGTTGGCAGCAAAGTTGTGAGAGAAAATTGTCTGTCGGATCTCGGTGAATTCCTGAAGGACTTGCATATCTTCGTCGGAAATAAGCCCGGATGAATTGGGAGGAACATTCAATATGAGGAGACAATTTCTACCAACTGATTTGTAGTATATGTCAAGCAGGGTTACAGCACTTTTTGGTTTCTCTGAGGCATGCCAGAACCATCCTGGCCTGATGGAAACATCACATTCTGCAGGAACCCATTCTTCACCAAATTGATCCCCACTTTGTGAGTATCTGGCAATAAAGTTGGCATGCCAGTCAGTAGACTAATTGTTTCTTAAAAGCAATATGCTTGTCAATGACAAGCGAACTCCACTTTCAGTAAACATCCCTCAAAATCAGAACACTGCAGGTTGTACAATTATGAGATGAGATGTCAATGCCAATACGCCATAGAGGCATAGTCTAAAAGTATATGAACCAACTACAGATTATTTCATGCCAATCATTTTCATGGCTGTCGTTGCTACACATAAGTAAAGGAATCAAGTCCACTAGTCCAATTTTTGGTTTAACAAGGGATTTTAACTTTGGAATCTGAATATGAATGAAATTTCATAGTTTGTAGCCATTCTTATAGCTCATTTCATTCTGAGGCAACCCAGTACGTAAATCACATCCCAAAACATGCTGTCTTGATTATGTTTTCTACTAAAGGAGGCACTGTAGTGGGTATTTTTCGGTCCATACATCCATTACCAAATTCTGCTAAATAATAGCACCCTAATTAAGTACTTTCAACCGCCTGATGCCATGAATGAAGCTTACCTTCGAAGTGAAGATAGCTGCAGTATTTATTTAGATCAAGTATTATCATTAGCTGTCTGTTTAGAGGTTATAGTTAGGTAGTACTTTGGAAGGACAATAGTTCCTCAAGATATGCTATCATTACAGTAGTTGGAAGCATTGGTACAAATGTAGTACTGTACTGGGAATGAAAGTTTAACGGTCCGTTCTCATGCATCTTCCAGTAAAGCTATGCAGCATCAGCTGTCTTCCAAATCAATAATTGCACTACAGTACTAATTTTTTCCTCATGCGAAACAGAGAAAAAAAATGGAAGCACGGTTATGTTAAATTATATTTGTCTCCTACTAAATGGGAAGATTATACATACCTTAATTTTTCTACAACTAAGGCATTTCGGCAGTTTGTCAAGAATCCGGAATCCACACAAGAAAAGCTATTGAAATTCCAAGTCTACCTATGGCTAAAGGTCTCATCCATGCTAGGATCTCAACAGAAGTACGTGACATAACCTCTGTGATTGTAAGCTGGGAGATAAGATCTAATGCAGGGTAGGATTTTTGACAAACACTCCAAATTTTTATATACAACCAAATACAATATAATTGTACATAATCCTTCTTTATTCTAAAACTAACGCCTAATGTAGAATCCACGTTAAGCCATGTCACCCTAAAAAGAACAGTTCATTAGATCTTGGTAGTAAAAGATGTCTCGTCGTGGAAAGACATGTCTCTTGGTGAAAATACTTCTTTACATGAAAAGACATACTGTAAAAGAATAAAAAGAAGAACAATAATTTATAGATTAACACATTACAAAATTCAATTTATAACTTCCCAAAAAATGCAACCATCGAGCCTTATTTGTGCTAGAAAACTATATACTACAATGTAACATTTCAATTTATTTATGCATTTCAAGGATGTTTATACTTTTTTAGCAATATGATGTTTATACTTTGCAGCTCTATCCTTAACAGACTACAAATTTTATATGTAAATGTTTTAAAATAGACTACCTAAAATATATAATAATAACCGCACTAAAGCATGGGCTTTACACTAATTAACAATAGTTATCACACCTTTTCCAATTAAGCAGGACTAAATCACTTACTCAGGAATGATATGTCCAATTGTCACAACAGTCTTGTTGAAAGGAGACCAGCAAGTACGGCCCGCAATCCCCGCCTCGTCTCCTACCCATCTAGTATCTGGTCCAGCATCTGAGAAGATAACCACCCTTCGCTGGAGCTGATGGATAAGCGCAAACCAGGCATCAAACATGTAATCCATGTACATGTCGTCGCCCTTTGCACCATCAAGCCAAACTTCCTCCACATCTCCATACCTGAACATATAAAAGGAAGAATTTATAGACTGCTTACAAACAGCTTAAGCACCAAGTCCACCACAAAACATAGGCAAAACATATGGGTACAATCCACACGCTCCACAATCCAGGTACCAAATGTACCACTGTTGATTATGTGTAATCAACCGAGTTCAAAGTAATGCATGAAGCAACATACTAGAAGCATATGCACAAAATGTTAATATCATCATAGAGATAAATTGCAGTAATTTTCACCAAGGAAACACCACAAGGGCCAAACTTCATGTTTTCAATCGAGCAGAACAATAAACACTGATCCAAGATCGTAATCCTGTAATGCTGTAAGAACAGATACTACGGTTTTCTGCAAAGGTCAAGAAGGAAGCCTTTTTCTTTTTTGAGTTTTCACTCCAAAACCACATCTTCAACGACCTGCATTCTAAACAGTGAAAAAAAAGCGCCCCATAGCGTCGCTAATAGCAAGCTATAGTGTTTTGAGGAATGCCTTGCTAAATAAATCTGTGTATAATGTCTCGCTAATAAGCACGCTATAGCATGCTAATAGCATATTTTAAGGGCCACACAATTTGGTCCTAGCACGCTATTTTTTACATTGATTCTAAATTCAGTAGTTCTCCTAAAAAATTGCAAATAAAAGATGGAGCAGCAATAACATTGTAGTAACTCGGATCACACAGATTGACACACCTGGTGAGCAATTCCGTCATTTGGCCCATGTAGTGCTCATTGTACGCGACCGTGTCGCCGTACACCGGCTCGTGGCGGTCCCACGGCGACAGGTACAGCCCCAGCCCGATCCCCTCCGCGCGCGCGGCGGCCGAGAGCTCGCCGACGACGTCCCCCGCCCCACCCCGCCACGGCGAGGCGGCCACCGAGTAGTCCGTCAGCGCCGACGGCCAGAGGCAGAACCCGTCGTGGTGCTTGGCCGTGAGCACCACGCGGCCGAACCCTCCCTCCGCCGCGACGCGCGCCCATTGGCCGGCGTCGAGCGCGGACGGCGCGAACACGGCGGGGTCGGCGTGACCGGAGCCCCACTCGGAGTCCGTGAAGGTGTTGGGCCCGAAGTGGATGAAGAGGGCCATCTCGGAGAGCTGCCACTGGAGCTGCGCGTAGGAAGGGACGGGCAGAATCGGGAGAGGCGGCGGTGTCGCCGTTGCTGCGACGGCGGCGGCGCCATGGCCGCACAGGAGTAGGTGGAGGTGAACAAGTAACAAAGCGATGGTGGTTGACATTTGGGAGAGAAGAGATTGTTCAGCGTGTGACCACGGTTGACTGATAAAGCCTACCAAGTGAACTTTATGCGAATTTTGCCACCTTCTCTGAGTCACCGCTAGGCCACCGAAAAGATTTTTATGTCAAATTAGCACATATGCCCGTGCATTGCAAGGGGAGTAAAAGTTAACATGTTCATCAGTGTGGCATGATAGTAACCAGATTCACGACAGGGAGACGCACATCAAATTCTAACAGACATATCAGTCAACCATTAATCACGCAACAACCCTTAACACCGATGCTAAGGATCAATTAGTTCTCCTTATAGTCCTAGCATCTACACTTAGTTAGCTTTACACCTCTATGCATCCAACTTATAGCAACACTGATTGACCTCGCTAGAACACGCGTCCGGCTTGCAGCAATAGCGGTCATCCTCGTTGTGTCCATGTGGCCGTCTTTGCTACGTTGTCTGTGTTACCTGTTGTCCTGGCAGCGTTTATGTAATACAACCGTCCAACTTCCCAATAGAAGGAACAATTTCCTCGTTTATTCTCCATCTGCAACTTTCCTGAGTGCACAGTGGCCCAGTGCCTAAATGCTGATCCCTCCTCTTTCTTTAGAAGAAGATTGAACAGTGAGCTCAGTGCTCAATGGGTGAATGTGAGTAAAATGGCTAGAGAGGCTTGTGTCTCAGAGGCCTCCGATGTGATTAGATGGGGCATGGGAGGGAAATCTTCTTTTACTACTAAATCAGTTTACTCTTTCCTGGAAAGGAACATTGCTGGATGCGATTATAGATGGATCTAGAATGCCAGAATACCTCTTAAGGTCCAAATATTTTTGTGGCAGCTGTTTTAAGACGCTGTCCTAACGAGAGATGTGATGAAGCATCGAGGGTGGAAGGGAAATCCTAAATGTTCTTTTTGTGATGGGCGAGAGACTGCTCAACACTTATTCTTTACATGCCCTGTTGCCAGGGTGACCTGGAGGACGGTGGCATGCATGTTTGGTACTGCACTGTGTCCCGATAACATTTGGCAAGCTTACGCATGGTGCTATACGTTCTTCCCTGGTGGGGAAATTTTTGTTGGAAATATGCCCTAGAGGCAATAATAAAAGGATTATTATTATATTTCCTTGTTCATGGTAATTGTCTTTTATTCATGCTATAATTGTGTTATCCGGAAATCGTAATACATGTGTGAATAATAGACACCAACATGTCCCTAGTAAGCCTCTAGTTGACTAGCTCGTTGATCAACAGATAGTCATGGTTTCCTAACTATGGACATTGGATGTCATTGATAACGAGATCACATCATTAGGAGAATGATGTGATGGACAAGACCTAATCTTAAACATAGCACAAGATCGTATAGTTCGTTTGCTAGAGTTTTACAATGTCAAGTATCCTTTCCTTAGACCATGAGATCGTGTAACTCCCGGATACCGTAGGAGTGCTTTGGGTATACCAAACGTCACAACGTAACTGGGTGACCATAAAGGTATACT
>NC_053023.1:650027908-650058309 GCF_003073215.2 Triticum urartu | reverse complement strand
ATCCATTTAGTAGAGCCTCCTTCCTGAGTTCCCACGCTCCATGAGAACGGGATAACCTCGTTGTCAGGGTACTCAAAAACTTGTAGTGGGACTTTGGCATTAAAGCAGTCTGGTGGTATATCATCATACATGACAGAAGCCATGTCCTGAAGATGCTCCATAGCCTACAATTATAAACACTGCATTAATATATACTTGATGTTGCCATTTTACAGAAACTACTAGTGGGGCAGCATAACAGGGTCAACCTCAAGTCTGAACATACACGCAACATGCATAATTTGTATAGTATGAACTCCAATATATGCCTGCACATGAACACTCACACATCTCTGATATGTTGTCTTACGGATAGCACATAACATGACATGATGCAGAGCACGGCAGCATCGGATCGAAAAATTAGAAAAGGGTCTGGAACACAACATTTGCAATACATTTTGTACATATAGAAACAGACATGAATTGAACAAAAAGTTCTGTATTGCATTGTTCTCACAACGCAACAAAATATAAGATAACAAGCTTTTTTGGAGAAACACGCTGAGTAATTTATACATCTATCCACTGTCTTAAAACATAAACCCATTGTAAAGAGGGAAAGAACCAACAAGTTTCTAAAGGTCACCTAGTTTTTAGGACAAAACAGGTCTGTTTTAGCATATAGATCCACTCCCGTGAATACTAGCTACACGGGTGATTCAATAGAAGATCCATTCACCTTCTACACTATCAATCCACTGCCGTACAGAAACAAAAACATCCAAAGATATTGGATATCGGACCAGATGATTTGAGTAACACAGCTTAATCAGAGTATAATCCCAGTAAAAGCATACATGATTGAGCAACTCATAGCACAAACTGGCTAGGGTTTCCCGGGGATTACCAGATCAAGTGGCAGCGGCAGGCTGTGATGTACTGGGATCTCCCGATCGTCATCGGGGGTGTGGTCAGGTACATGCTCTTTCAGTTGAGAGACATGGAATACTGGGTGAATCAGAGCTTCATCGGGTAGCTGCAATTTGTATGCAGCTAGTCCAATTCTTTCCAGGATTTCAAAAGGACCAAAGAACTTGAGGGCCAATTTTGGACAAGGCCTGTTGGCCACTGAATGTTGAGCATAGGGTTGTAACTTGAGGTACACCTTGTCGCCAACCTGAAACTCTCTTTTACTTCTTTGTTGGTCAACATAATGTTTGATCCTGGTCTGAGCTCTCAAGAGATGTTCTTTGAGATGTCAACATAATGTTTGAAACTCTCTTTCACTTCTTTGTTGGTCAATATAATGTTTGATCCTGGTCTGAGCTCTCAAGAGATGTTCTTTGAGATGTCAACATAATGTTTGTCGATCAAACATTATGTTGACCAACAAAGAAGTGAAAGAGAGTTTTAGGTTGGCGACAAGGTGTACCTCAAGTTACAACCCTATGCTCAACATTCAGTGGCCAACAGGCCTTGTCCAAAATTGGCCCTCAAGTTCTTTGGTCCTTTTGAAATCCTGGAAAGAATTGGACTAGCTGCATACAAATTGCAGCTACCCGATGAAGCTCTGATTCACCCAGTATTCCATGTCTCTCAACTGAAAGAGCATGTACCTGACCACACCCCCGATGGCGATCGGGAGATCCCAGTACATCACAGCCTGCCGCTGCCACTTGATCTGGTAATCCCCGGGAAACCCTAGCCAGTTTGTGCTACGAGTTGCTCAATCGTGTATGCTTTTACTGGGATTATACTCTGATTAAGCTGTGTTACTCAAATCATCTGGTCCGATATCCAATATCTTTGGATGTTTTTGCTTCTGTACGGCAGTGGATTGATAGTGTAGAAGGTGAATGGATCTTCTATTGAATCACCCGTGTAGCTAGTATTCACGGGAGTGGATCTATATGCTAAAACAGACCTGTTTTGTCCTAAAAACTAGGTGACCTTTAGAAACTTGTTGGTTCTTTCCCTCTTTACAATGGGTTTATGTTTTAAGACAGTGGATAGATGTATAAATTACTCAGCGTGTTTCTCCAAAAAAGCTTGTTATCTTATATTTTGTTGCGTTGTGAGAACAATGCAATACAGAACTTTTTGTTCAATTCATGTCTGTTTCTATATGTACAAAATGTATTGCAAATGTTGTGTTCCAGACCCTTTTCTAATTTTTCGATCCGATGCTGCCGTGCTCTGCATCATGTCATGTTATGTGCTATCCGTAAGACAACATATCAGAGATGTGTGAGTGTTCATGTGCAGGCATATATTGGAGTTCATACTATACAAATTATGCATGTTGCGTGTATGTTCAGACTTGAGGTTGACCCTGTTATGCTGCCCCACTAGTAGTTTCTGTAAAATGGCAACATCAAGTATATATTAATGCAGTGTTTATAATTGTAGGCTATGGAGCATCTTCAGGACATGGCTTCTGTCATGTATGATGATATACCACCAGACTGCTTTAATGCCAAAGTCCCACTACAAGTTTTTGAGTACCCTGACAACGAGGTTATCCCGTTCTCATGGAGCGTGGGAACTCAGGAAGGAGGCTCTACTAAATGGATCAGGGCTTCAAAATTTGACCCTTTTGTCACTAGATGCAGAACTTATGGACAGACAGTAGCTGCCCCTATATTGCCTTCTTCTCTTCATGTCACGGTGATGGTGTATATGCCTCTTGGTGATGCCTATCAACTGCATGAGCTTATGCAGGATTCAGATATATTATCTCATAACTTCTCATATGCTGTTGGGAAGTTGATGGGCGATGCTCAACCTTAAGTCGAACCATATGTACTGCCAATGGAAGTGGAGATGCAATGCCCTGATGAGAAGGTGGGATACATTCCACCTAATGCTGAGCATGATCTGAGTATCGATTTCACAGTTGTCAACTATAACCTTCTCTGGTCCAAGGCAAATCAATACTGCATGATTTCATTCCTGTCTGATCCAATACAAAAGTTCATCAATGACGCTGATATATGCACCGATGTACTTGCTGGTAGACCATCACCAGATCTTGAAAGTTTGGAGGCTGCTTTGGATGAAGCTAAAAAGATGCTTATCTTTATCATATACAATAGGAACATTCCAGGTATGTAAGGAGTAACTCAAATCACGTCTTGTTGTCTATAACCTGATGCATAATGTTCAGCTAAACGTCAACAGCAAAATGAAGTTCCGTTGCCATTTTATGTATAGTGTGACCCTCCAGATATGTGTCATTTAGTTACTTTGATGCTTACAATTGCATTATGTGAATAACTAAGCATGATAAATTGCATTTCAGATCATGGTAGAGTTACAACCCATTGTGAAGGAAAACATTGCATAAGATCCAAAAAATTGTTCTTTCTTTATGACACGCCATTGCAGCCATGCTTCATTTTTTCAAACTTCATCGGAACTTTCTATCAGTCAATGTATAACATTAAACTCATCTAGTTACTGTCATGCGTATCTAGCATTCAACTTAAAGCATCTAACATTGTTCATATGCTCATTTGAATGTTAACCCAACATAGGGTTTCTTTCAGTAATGCATTTCTCAAGTTGTATGAATGTTAGATTTATTTTAGAGAAGACGCCAGAAACTGATGGGTGATTTGGTACTGCTTCATGTGATAACCTGCTCCTGTATCACTGTATGGGGTGCCCATTAGTAAACTAGTATTTATAGTATGTGCACTATGATGAAATGGTTTCATGTCAAATTGACAAGCATTGAGCTTCGTCTTTATCTGGTTGCGCTGACTGCATTTATTTCGCATAGTTTTTCTTTGAATTGCATGCTTGTTTGCTGTCAAAATCTAGCTAACATGAGAAATGCATCTACAGTCTCTTGAATGTCAAGCCCACTGCTGTTGAGTTTTATGCTGTCTTATTCAAAACATGGTATAATGTCTTATTCAACACATGATAAGCTTGCTGTTTGTTTATCCGCCACTACCCCATTCTAGGCCGTCATTCTAGTGGGACACTACAGACATGTTTTCATCTGGATGCGCTGCTGTGTTCTGATCCATTTGGAACATAAGAAATGACATGATTGTTACAAATTTATCCCTGATGCAACAATGTAGGAGGTGGAAGTTCGATTTCGTACTATTTTCAGAACAGCTCTAGGAAGTTGGGGGTGCTCTGGTGAAGCCTAATATCTGGGTGGACATCTATGAAGAAATGTCAACAACGTGATAGAACTGACTGATGTTTCTTTTGTTTTACTTTCAGTCTCTTGTAGGTGATATTTGGCTCAAAGCTACTGGGTAGGGCTGTTGTGTTTAATAATGTGATGTTTCTGTTTGTTGGTGCCAAACTTTTTTTTTCGTGAATACGCAAAAGGCTTGCGTATCATTGTATTGATAGGAGGAAATAGAGTGATGGTTACAGGGGTGATCTCATGAGCACATGCGCAAAGGAGATGGTGTGAATGAGAAAAACAAAGGCACAGCAGAGGGGGTGCGCGCGCGACCCTAACATAGCATCCTACGTCTCATCGATAATCTGGCCAAGCCCCTTGGCCCCGGCGTGCACCCAAGCGCGCGCGTCTTCTTGATGCTGTCAGAGAGTCTGGAAATAAGAGGGGTTGGCGGCGTTGAACACACAGTCATTGCGGTGCTTCCAGAGTCTCCAGTTGGTAAGGATGATGATGGTGGCGAACCCTCGGCGAAGGGCAGTCGGGGAGCCATGAATGGCAGCAGAGAACCACTCGCGGAACTCGCAGTCCGGGTTAGGGAGGGCGGCAGTGGCGTGACACCAAGAAAGGATCTCATGCCAGACTTGCCGCGAAAACGAGCATCCAGCCAGTAGATGTTGCATGGTCTCGGGCTCTTGGTCACATAGCAGGCAGAGAGGGGCGTGCGGGAGGCCACGGCGCGCCAACCTGTCTGCCGTCCAACATCGGCCTTGATAGGCAAGCCAGAGGAAAATCTTGACGCAGAGAGGAGCCTACGACTTGCAAGTAAGCCGCCAGGCTGGTTCAATGGTCGAACCAGAGAAAAGTGCCTTGTAGCAAGATTTGGCAGAGTAGATGCCAGAGGAGGTCCAGCGCCAGGTGATGCGATCTGGGCCAATAGAGAGCTGGCAGTCGCGAAGCTGAGCCCACAGAAGAACGTACTGGACCAAGGCCTCGGGCCCCAGGCTACCGTGGATGTCGCTAATCCAAGCCAGGTGAAGCAGGCCATCACGCACCGTACGCTGCCGACGGCGTCGCTTTGGAACCAGCGTGTGTATCAGGGGGGGCAATCTCGGAGATAGAGTTGCCGTGCAACCAATGATCTTCCCAGAATCTGCAGGATGCGCTATCGCCAAGCTCCCAGCGCATTGAGGCCCTGAAGATCGAGTGAACCTCTGGCGCACAGGGGATGTGAAGATGCTGCCAAGGCCTAGAAGGGTCAGTCTTGCGAAGCCAAACTGTCATAGGGGATCTGGTGGTGCCAGTTTTTATACCCATTGGGCAGGTTATATCTGGTTATCTTCGTTTTTCTTTCGGATTTCAAATAGTGTCAAAAAGGTTTCAGCCTCGAAGTCGGGGGCGTTTGGCTCTGATGTGTGATCGAAAAATAGAGACAAAGAAACCAAGTAATGAAGCTTGCTTTGCGATTCTTGAAGCCTCGCCTATACCATCTCATGTACGAAACTTATGTAATTCATATATTTCACAGAAGTACATAAAGCAACTATAAGACATATTTCAGATGCGGAAGAAGCCACAAACTGATTAAATGTAGACGTTGAGATACTAATTTGGCTTGATAAAAACTCTGGAACGTCTAGGTGCATGTGTAACAGCAAATCAATGAAAGACAATATTTTTAACTAACACAATGAGACAACCCACAGGTGATTTGATACCCCTGAGTCCTTGACTCGCAATCAAACTATCTAAGGTTACTTTTGCAACATGGCCTAACGAGTTCAATCAATATCCATATGTCAACATATATGATGATATGAAATACTGTATAAATAAGAAAGGACACAGAAGGTGGAGGACACGAGACTTTTTTTAGATTGAGAACAAGAGAGTTCGCGAACCAGAACAAACATATTTCCATAGCATCAGGTCAAGTCATGTAGAAACTTACAGGACTCGATGCAAAGCATGGAACGCCCTGCGGCATAGTGGCAGGCATCGTGCGATCTTGCGGTTCCCATCGTGGATCGCTACCAGTCGTCGCCATCCTCCTACCTGGACTGAGCGAGGAGGAATTGGGGACGTCAAACACGGCATGGGCATCCCATCGGCACCGACTTGCACCAGCCCGGCCGGCATAGCCGTTTGGCTCTGGCCCTGCGGCATCCCCTCTGCCCACCTGCAGCGGGGCGGGCTGGCACACGCCCGAAGAAAGCACGAGATCTGGGCGGGAAGCCACCGTTCTCTGCCATGTAGAAGCGCGGCGACCGGCGACCCATCAAGGAGGGTCGCGTCGCATCTGAGTGACTGGATCTAAGGATTTAGCGATGAGATAACCTCTGCGGCCGGCTGATTCATCGGGGGTGGGGGTGGGGGGGTTGTCCGTTGGGATGTGACTACGAGGCACATATTTTACCGCGGCGGTCTCACCGACCCGGCGGAGCGGGGCAACGACGTGGGCACAATATACGGAGCTGCATATGTTCGTCCCGTGTTTTTTTTAGAATCTGACCATCAAACGCATTAAGCTACTCATGAGAGCATTGGTTGAAGATAACGAATATAATAATACTCCTTCCGTCCGGAAATATTTGTCATCAAAATGGATACAAGGGGATGTATCTAGATGTATTTTAGTTTTGGATACATCTTTTTTTATTCATTTTGATGATTAGTATTTTCGGACGGAGAGAATATATCCTTACTTAGTTGGAGTAGAAAGAAGACAAGAGATAAGAGAAGCAGACTCTTGATTAATAGCCAGCTGCAACACGAGACCCAAAACACCTTGTGAGGATGTAAAATGGATCAACTATTGATAAACTAGTATATATTTAAAACTTGTTATTGTACATGTCGGCTAAGAGGTTGACTGTAGATAACATGGCGACTTTTTATAGCGGTCCGTTGGTTCTATTATTAACCATGTTTTGAAGGACGGTCAATCAGATATGCCACATTGCGCAAAATGATTAGCCGTGATGAGAGATCTTTTGGGAAAAAAATAGATGAAGGTGTTGATTATTTTTTTAATGTATTTTTTCTTTTTAGATGTAGGAAGGCCCTCCGGTATTTTTTTAATGGAGGCTTATGCAAAGTGGCACTCATTGATAGGCTGCGGTGGTAATTTTTTCCTTTTCCTTTTTTTTACTTTTGTTTAGATGAAGATGACGATTTTTTTTTAGATGTTTTTTTAGACGAAGGTGAGGACTCTTTGTATTTTTCTAAAATGGAAAGATGCGCACTGCATAGGTTCGTCCCGTGTTTTTTTTAGAGTGTGACTATTAAACCCATTGAGCTACGCATGAGGGCAAGTACAATAGGGTGACATAAGCTGAATATAAAGAATATAATAATATATCCATGCTTAGTTAGAGGAGAGAGAAGAGGAGTGATAAGAGAAGCGGGCTAGCCAGTTCCAACATGAGACTCAGCACACTTTGTGAGGATGTAAAGTGGACCAACTATTAATAAACTAGTACACATTTAAAACTTACTTATTATACTCCCTCCGTCCGATGAAGAATGAACATCTAAAGATTTTAGGACAAATTATGAAGTCAAGTAAAAAATGCATTGAAAAAGGGCAAGCCACCATCTCTCTCCTTTTTAATTAACCAACATCCAATGAGCTAAGTGCATGTAGAAATTAAAAAGACCATGTGTAGATGGTTATTGGTCTTGATTACCGTGTGATGAAAGAGAAGTATTTTTTTCTACTTTAAAGTGCATTAGAAAAATAGAAGTACACTCTTTTATGGACAAATTTTGAAGCCAAACGCACTCTTTACCGGACGGAGGGAGTACATGTTGGCTAAGAGGTTGACTATAGATGACATGGCGACTTCTTATAGCCGCCCGTTGGTTGTATTATTAACCATGCTCTGAAGGACGGTCAACCAGCTATGCCACATGGCGCAAGTTGGTTGGCCGTGGTGAGAGATCTTTTGGAAAAAAATTAGATGAATGTGTGGATTATTTTTTCAATGTATCTTTTTTTAGATGCAGTGAGGCCCTTCGGTATTTTTTTAATGAAGGCTTATGCAAAGTGTCGCTCGTTGGTGTTGCTGCGGTGGTAATTTTTTTTCTTTTTTACTTTTGTTTAGATGAATGTGACGGGTTTTTTTTGAGATGTTTTTTTAAACGGAGGCGAGGATTCTTTGTATTTTTTTAAATGAAAAGATGCGCACAGCTTTTTTTTTAAGCGGCGCCATATGATGACGCTCCAACCACTAGTATGACATCTATAGACGTGAGATAATACCTCACATCTAACATGACATCAGACTCATTAACCTACGTGCAAGGGGCGGATGCTTGCGCTATCCATGTAGGCAATTTTTACTGTCGCGATTTTATTGTGTCGAAGGAGGAAAGAAACAGAACGCCAGCGACCCTCGCAGCCCGCACCCAGCGTCCTCTTTCCTTTTCTCTTTCCAGCGAGTAAATAGCAAAAAACTACCACATTACGGGTCATCGTTTCAAAAAACTACCGCTTTTTTAATCTTTTCAAAAAATTACCCCAAATTGTTCTGTTGTTCTAAAAACCTACCATGTCGCACTGATGACTACTTTGGTTAACTTTAAACGTTATTATGATAGCTCAGGTCCACTCGTCAGGTTGACTGTTAGATTTGACCGTTAGTTTGACCGTTGACATATTATGACAGGTGGGGCCTAAGTATTTTTTAGCAAACAGGTCCCTAAAACAAACTATAAAAGCAATCGGGTCCTTAAAAATAAAAATAAAGGCAATCCCGTCCTCCCGGGGAGTTCGTCGCCGGAGCCGGCCAGCACCATGCCGGCGAGCTCGTCAGGGCCATCCAGCTCTGGTCGTGGCCGGCGGGAAGCAACAGCCGTGGCGGGCTGGAACCGCCCGAGCTCCATGGCTGCTCCCCACCCATGCTCGAGCTCACGGCCAGGGGCGGGGCGGATACTCGTGTCCAGCGGCGGGGCGGACCTAAGCAGGCGGCGGCGCGTCCATGGCGTGGTGGTGGTCGGCCCTAGAGGTGGAGGTTGTGGTTGCGCTGGTCGTGGTGGTGGCCGGCCCGGAGGCGCTCCCTGTGGCATGGTGGTGGTCGGCCCTGGCGGCGACGGTCATGGCTGCGCCGGCCGTGGTGGTGGCCGGCCCAGAGGCGCTCCCCATGGCGTGGTGGTGGCCAGACCAGGCGGCGGCGGCGGCCGTGGCTCCGCCGGCCGTGGCGCTCGAGTTTTGAGAGATAAGGGAGAGAGGGGGAGAGAAGAGAGATAAGGGAGAGAGAGATTACTTACATGTGGGACCCAGCTGTAAGTTAAACGGTCAAACAAACAGTCTGTTTAAGAGCAGGCCCGACCTATCATAAACGGGGTTAATTCTAAATCAGATGGTCATTTGGTTTTTTTTGGAACAACAAAACAATTTTGTGGTAGTTTTTTGAAAAGGTTAAAAAAGCGATAGTTTTTTGGAACGATGACCCGTAGGGATGTAAACAAATCGGATCGGATAGGATAATGTCTTTACCATATCCTTGACCATATTTTTTTGTCAGATTCGGCGCGGATCGGAGAATGACCGGATGCGGATTCGAATACCAATTATACCGGACTACGGATTCGGAGCGGAGCGGACTCGGACTGAAAACGGGTAAAAAATCTATGTACATATTTTCCCTAATATCTATCATGATCTATGCAAAGAACAGTATATAAGTAACCAATCAATTGTCACTGATCAATGAAATTAATAGCTTACACGCTGCAGCAAGCAAGACATTAGACATCATAATTTCATAGTGTTCTCTAGTCCATAATAAAAATCTATTTAAATATTAGGTAAGTGAGCTTGTACAGTATGTGTTCTCAATTCAATTGGCTAGACTTGTACGTACATGTGATGTGTACAGTCGTACCACGATGCTATTAGGGTTGGGGTTATATGATATTTATATGTGGTGATTTTAATCAGTGGCCTAATTGGGTATTTGGGCTTGTCGATTGGACCAAATTTATTGGATAATCCTATTTGATAACGCCGGATAATCCACATCCCTCGAATATTATTGATACCATATCCGCTATCATATTCATCGGATATCCCAATCAAAGACTAGTTATCACAATCTTCATGGCTAAAAGCAACTATAACAGTATCAAGTGTGCATATGAAATTAAACAAGTTGGACCTCTGAACCTTGTACTACAATAGTCTATGACCAGAGTACCTTAGAAAACAACTAAAATAAGGATTAGTTGATAAAATATGTATAGAACAGACCTGAATACGAGTCTTTGATGCTGGTCTTCCCAATCAAAGAGTTTCACAGAAGAACTCTCAGAAGGTATACCATTGACCAAACATAATACCAGCAACATCAAACAGCAGGTTTGGAACCTAATAATCACAAAGAAAATAACTTGTCAGCGGGAAATACCTATTATATATACACTGGGTTTTAGTACATGGACCTATTATGGTGATAGCATCATAAAGTTTTCCAACTCATCAGTTTGCCATGTCTTAAGCTTTGAAATGTTCGAAGACAGTAGTACCACGAACCTGTTGGTAAGCATATCATGTATGCTAAGAAACGGTAATAAAAAACCATGAATGATGAGTGTACCTAACGAAGCAACTGTCAAAAAATTAGTGGGAGGCTCACATATAGCTACAAAGTTGTAGAAGTGTAATTCAGCTCAATTTCAGCAGTGCAACCAAGTAAAAAGCATTTAGCACCGGCATAGATGTAGCTATCAAATGAGATATGACAAAGAGAACTATCAAAAAGGAACGCTACGTAGTGCTCTCCCTTCAGGTTTAGAATCTCACGAAGTTGCGATTTTAATGTTGAGCTATATCTAAATCTGGAAAGAACTTGTCTGGGTTACGATGTCGCGCTCCTAGAGACAAACACAATTAAGATATATTTAGGAGATGAACTATTCATAGCAAGAAAATTTTAAGAACCAAAAAGAGACATATCAGGGATGCCTTAGAAGATACCACAGAAAGGAAGATCAGGAGAACCATCATTTCTCGCTGCCACATTCGTCGTTATCTCACTGCCCTATAGATTAGAGAAATAGGGAAATGGAAATGATGTCTCAACCTCCCTTTTCTAAATTTGCAAGAAGAAATAGGTGTCTGGAAGATCGATATTCTCACCTCACTTGATTCCAGTGAGCTTGCCAAAACCGTGATTGCCCACAATACCACAGAGGTGACGCACCCGCGCTAGCTAATGCTTCGCCGCCGCCTCACATTCCACGTGTTTCTTGGTAATAAGGCTTGTTGCATGTGTATTACATTCAGAGTTTCAAACTGTAATGTAAACAAAAGATAAGAAGGGAGCCTCAAAATTAATACAGAACTAATTTATCCTACAATGTCAGCCATTCCAAATCGTGTGTATATTCTATTAATCTTATAGACTATAAAGAACAATATACCTGCAGAGGATGAATGTAGCGGGAAAGTTGCCTCCTTCCTTGCCGTGGTAGTTGACATGCTAGCCTCGGACCCTGGTACGGGAGGAACAGAGCAACTCGGTTATGTAGTCTACTTCAGAAATCACAAATGTAATAAAGTTGCCCAGAGAAGGTAATGTAGCAACCATTGCGGCTACTGCTGAACTCTCAGCTAGGGATTCAGACTAATAAAGTTGCCCAGAACTCCTCTAGTTTCCAATTTATGTTTCTCTCAGATTTCTGAAAATAAACACAATATGTCAACTTCAAGTTGATTAAATACAGTACCTAGGTGTGTTATTACGACAGATCTAACTAAAACAAAGACCATTGCGGCTACTGCTGAACTCTCTGCTAGGATTTAGACACCAATAATGAAAAAAAGTGTATGCTGCTACCTTTTTTTGGGTCTTCCTCTCCTCAGGTCGGTTGTAGTTCGCCAAGACTTGACTCGGTAGTGGGAGGAGCTGGACTGGGAGGGAGACAGAAGGGTGAGGCGGCTGGCCGGCGTGGGAATCAGATCTAGACGGCGAGGGAAGCAGACCTGGACGGCGAGGGAGGACCCAGTCAACGGGGAGAGAGGCGGCGCTGGGGTGGCTGGACGGCGAGGGAGACGCCCGTCGATCGGGATGGAGGCGGCACTGGAGCCGTTGGACGGCGAGGGGGCGGCGCTGGACGGCGAGGGAGGAGCCCCTCGACGAGAGGGAGGCGTCGTAGGAGTGGCTGGACGGCAAGGGAGCGGCCCTCCATGGGGATGGAGACGGCGCTGGAGGCGTGGGGCGGCAGCGGCGGGATTGGGGTCAAGCACAAGATGGGGTGCGGCGGCGCCGGACGCGGAGGAGGCGGCGGGATGCAACTAGGGAGATGGGGACAACTGTTTAGGGATTTTGACTCTTCGTCCCCTCCCAAGCCAAAACAAAGGCAGTATTTTACGCACCCACGTTCCTGAAGGCTGGGTGCGAGCCGTTCCTGAAGGAGGCCTGGCGACCTTCACGAATGTGCTGAACCGTCACGAATAAATCAGAATGGGGTAGTGTCTTCCACCTTGTTTCAGACAAATATTAGCAAAATCAACTCTATTCCAAAATCTGCCAATCAAAGAAATCTACACGAAAACACCACACTTAGCCATAAATATTACAAGATAAAATGATGTGATCCACATGTTTCATCTCCCCCAACAAGCTGACCAGCTGCTTGTATATTTCCACATCTACAAAAAAAAATTTTGTTTCGAATGGGGTATCTTCCGCCACACATCCATTATTTCTGTAATCATGAAGAGCCCCACAGTTAATTATTTTCTTCCAAGAGACTTTGTGGAAACATTTCCTGATTTTCTAGTTTCCATGTCACAGTATCAGTCTATTCAGTAAAATGTACTCGCAGTTGCTCATCTTCCACTCAATGCGACTTATGGAGGATTGCCACCAAGACACCATAGGTTCCTTTTGTTATCAAGTTATTTTGTATCCATCTTGATAATCTGAGGTCAATAGTTAGATGCATGTCCAAGCATTGATCACCTTTTCAATGTTCGAGTCTGATGTAAAGCCAGGTTCATGCTGATTTCCTCTATCTCGAATCTGGATAAAGCATTACTGTTATACCAATATGCAGTTGTGATTAATTATTTGTGTACACGAGATCATGCAGAAGATCTACATGTGTTTATGTTTAGAAATAAAATAAGTTTAGAACCCAAAGGATGCGCATAAATAAACAAATACAAAGCGACCTTACAATCATAGACCGTGACCTCAAACTACCTGTCTATCTCCTGCTGCCACCCATGCATTATGTGGTTTTCATTCTTGCCAGGTACCTCATTGTTATCCCTAGGTTAACTCAACTTCAGTTTAAAATGGCTAGCTTTTTTTTACCCCATTTTATAACTGCTTTTGCCCTTCTACTTGGTCCTCCAAATCACATGTTTGCTTATGTCTTCTAGTTTCTGATATTTTTGTAGACTAGTCTGATGAAATTAGCACCGAGGGAGAATCTTATATACTCATGGGCTATTCTAGTGCACAATAATTTTACAGGTAATTATTGTAATCATTTTTATTTATTTATTTCGCTTCTTGGTACGCCTGTACAAACACACACACACATGAGATTTCCTTTCTGCTAGTTCTTGGTAAAAGATATTATTCATGTTCCATGGCTATGTGGGAAAACAATGGATTTCCTTTCTGCTAGTTCTTGGTAAAAGATTGTTCATCTGACATGGTTATGTGTAAAAACAACGGATTTCCCTTATGCTAGTTGCAGTGCTCAAATAGTGTACCTAGAAGAACTCATATAGATTATGAGATGGGTTATTTAAACAACCTAGTACTTTATTCACTGCACAGTTATTGAACTAGACAAATGAGTAAACTGGTTTAGGCTACCGAGTCTAACAGTCCAACCAATGGTTTGTTATTGTAAGTACACACTAGCAAAAGAGCCCGTGTGTTGCAACAGAAGAAAAAACAATACACGCTCTTAACCTAATAACCATGAGTAAGACCTCAATAGGTCCACATCCTTTATTTTAATAGGGCATCACATTTGCGTTCACACAACCATAACGTGTTTGAATGTGGTCAATCCTAAGGCCTCTCTCTCTCTCATCAGAATAAGATGAGAAATTTGTTGTTTTCCCCTGCGAGATTTTTCAAAGGTGTGCATGTGTGGTTATTGATGTTTTCTTTCATCTCAATCTGGTTTTACTAGGTGTTTATTTGCAAGCTTGCACTAAAATAATATATAAAAATATTTAACAGGTAAAATAACATCGTATTCTAGTCGACGTTTACAGCAAATTTAACAGGTAAAATAACATCATTTAGTTAAAAAAAATATTTAACAGGTAAAATAACATCATTTAGTTAAAAAATATTTAACAGGTAAAATAACATCATTTAGTTAAAAAATATTTAACAGGTAAAATAACATCGGATGATGTTCATGCAAACACAGCAAATTTCATACAAATCGGCCGTAAACTAAATGAAACCGGGCTAAGATAAAACTAGTGTACGACCGGCGCCGACGGATATCCATTCCGACGACATGGATACCCTTAACTAGTCTACTGCCGGCCGCGGCGGATCTTCATTGTCGTCCTATGTCCGGCAGCCATGAGCCCTGGAGGTATATGCTTCAGCGCAAAGGGCGGCTTGCTTCCCCACCGCTCATCGGAGTGGAACTGCCGACTGATGCTTCAGCCAGAGGGGAAGGGTTCTACACTGCATGGATCAAAGTTGGTTTTAGGTAAGGGGGTGACGGTGGCTTGCCAGAGGGTGAGACCCCGGCTGTGTACGCCGGCATCTCCTCGACGATGGCCTTCATGGGACCCAAGTGGCGGCAGCCTCCCGTGTTCTACTTCTCGATGATGGCAGCGAGTGTGGTCGTGCTGCCCGCCACCTCGTCGATGTTCATGCAACCTTCTTCTTTTTCTACGGGTAGGGCCGGTTACGCGTGCGCTGAAGTCGAATGGCACGGTCGAAAGCACGGGAGGGGCGGTACGACACGGCGTCGTTCACGCAGCCACGATGCGTGTGCTGCCGTGCTCCCTCCCGCGTCGGCCTGGAGCAATTTGCCACTCCTCCGCGAGCTGTCTTGGAGCAGCGAGTTGCTAAACCACGTGCTGGCTTGGGGCGACAACTTGCTCCATCGGGCTAGGCGAGGAAGGTGGAGCAGTGAGTTGCCTTGCTCATATCCGGCGGGCTCGACGGATAACCCAGCTAGATTTTATGCCAGACAACTGCTCTTCCTGCTTGTTGCACGCCATTCAAAGGGTCGAGAAATGGTGGAAGGAGGAGATGGGGAGCGGCGGAGTGATGCGATTCTTGCCCCGGCGTCTTGCCTCTTTGAATAGCGGGCAGATGGGAAGAACTTTGCCTGATATTGTGTTTAATGCCGACCCGCTCATGAACGGACGTGTGGCTGGAGTAAGATTTCTCGCCTTCCACATGGGTTTAATGGAGCCGTTTGAATGCGGCGATGAGGCGTGTTCAGCCGGGTTGCAGCGGGCAGCGCCCTTGACCGGGGTGCCACTTCAATGGCGGGGCAGTGAGAGGTCGCGTCTGCCCTGAGCCGTCTTCAATGTGGACCGACGGCTCGACATCGACATAAACGCGAGTAGCTAGCGCCGGAGGGGAGTGCACGTTGCTTTTGTGTCAAAACGGTGACCAGAAACAATGCGTAACACAAAATACAACCCTATGATGTGGCTTGTGGGCCTCTGCATACACCAAAAGTCCAAAGCCCACCTTTTGTCAGAAAGTTTACACAGAGACTACGGTTGCATGCAACTCAATATTCTCTATCACATACAAAATGCATATGTTTTCTTTCATTGTGATTATTTTGAATCAGAATTTTGATTTCTAATATTTTTATATATTTGAATTCCCAGCAATAAGATGTTCAAAACAAGATCAATTTGGAACACATTTTCACAAATTTATATTTAATTGCTTCAATCATATTTAGCATCAATAACTGAAATCGTTTTTTAATAGCAAAATGTTTGAAACCACTTTTTTATACTGAAATAGCTTAATCACTTTTTTTGACATATATAACCTTTTTTTTGAAATGGTGAAATCTTTCTAAATCAAATTTCAGAACAATAAAAATAGTTAGGATCAATTTTTGAGATACATTTTCACCAATTTTATATTTAGTTTCTTCAATCATATTTAAAATCAACAATTGAAATCATTTTTAACAGTGAAGTCTTTGAAATCACTTTTTGGATAATGAAATAGCTTAAATCACTTTTTTTTAAATATATAACTGTTTTTTTAAATGGTGAAACCTTTCTTAAATAATCTTTTCAGAATAATGAAAATAGTTAAGATTGATTTTGATGTACATTTTTACCAATTTATACTTAATTGCTTAAATCATATTTAAAAGCAATAATAGTTTTTTTCCAATAATGAAAACTCTGAAATCATTTTTTTGAAATATATAACTTATTTTTAATGATGCTTTTTTTTACTAAAATCTCTATGTAGGAATAATGAAAATAGTTCATATCAATTTTGAGTAATGCAGTTTAAATCACCTTTCTGAAATAATAACGAAATAATTTAAACCATTATTATTTTAAATAATGCTAACATTTTCCTGGAATGGTTGAAATCACTATTTCTGAAACATGCCATTTTTTTCTGAAATGGTTGAAATCATTTTTGAAATGTTGAAATCACCTTTTTTGGAATAATGAACTAGTTTAAATCACCTTTTTAGAAACAATGTCATCTTTCTGAAATAGTTGTGGTCAATATTTTTGAAAGAATGAAATGGTTGAAATCACTTTTGGATCCATGATTTAAACAGTTTAAAAATAGTTGAGGAGGGTTGAATAAAAAATACTCCCTCCGTTCCTAAATATAAATCTTTTTAGACATTTCAAATGGACTACAACATACGGATGTATGTAGACATATTTTAGAGTGTAGATTCATTTATTTTGCTTTGTATGTAGTCACTTGTTGGAATCTCTAAAAAGACTTATATTTGGGAAGGGAGGGAGTATTTTGAAACCCATTCAATGAAAAGTTGTTAGGAGTGAACAAGGAGACAGAGATTTAGGGTGTATGAAGGGTGCATGAGCCCAAGAGTTCCCTTCTCGACCCATTTTGGAATGTTTGTTAGACTATACGGAGGGTGCATGAATTCACACTAGCTTAGCACAAATACACTAAAAGCATGCATGAAAAGAGCATGCATGAAAAGGGATGTTGAGTTGAGTATGCATAAAGAGGGAACAATTGTGCTGAGACGAGAACGCAACCAAACACACCCTGAGAGAGGGAGAGGTGAATCCATCACGTGGGTGGGGTCCAAACTCCTCAGCCTGAATACGGAAATGCAGGGATAGAGGAAATAATGAAACAATGAACTACAGCCGATGCATTCGTAGTCGTCCGTGGCATTAGCGCGGAGCATTCTGATAAATACCACTCTGCACTACCATTCCCGTCGACCGTCGTTCTCCTATCTATAGATTCGGGACCTGTGTTTTACAATAGTAGTTCTTGTGAAATTTCTTTTTCATTATGATAGTACGGATTCCTATGTCAAGGAGGACAATCAACACTGACATGATGGTTCGTGTAGTTTGTATTATATTACAGGATTTGATTTTCTTATTCTTAAAGGCTGAAGTTCGAGTTCCCGTCCTGGAAATCCTCTATTTCATAAGGTAAGGCAGGTAGTTTCAGTCTTTACTATACATGCAATCCGATAAGTAGCCCATTGGTTGGAACACATCAGATGATACTTTGAATTTTTATTAGAACAATTATGTGTATCCCTTTTAGAGCATTTCTAGCAGATGCCTCAAAAGTCAATTTTGATGAGAATTTTTGTTTTAAATAATTAAGCATTAGCTGGTAGATACCCTAAACGAGTGCATCAAAATTTTGACTTTTGTCCCTGAAAACCTTGCACCATCTCCGTATTTTTAGTCTAATAGGAGCAAGTCTCAGTAAATATGAGAAGCTGCTATGGCCAAGCGGCCAGCGCAATACCAGATTTGACCACCACTGCCCATAAAAGTCGGCGCAACGCCTCCAAATCCTAGATCAAACCTCCCCAACCCATTTTCATTGTCGTTGCCGCCAATTCGGTTCTCTACCACCCGGATTCGGGCAAACGACGCTGTCGCCCTCGAGCATCGCCACATCCCGACCTCGGCGCTGCTTCCCGAGCTCCCGCGCCACCTCCCATCATCTTGGTGCCTTCTTCCTGGTTCTCCGCCCCACCATGGTTAAGAAGAAAATCACCACATATAAGCTGCTCATGCTCGCGCGCCGTGCAGCTTGCTACCGAGGAGCGTGTGTACCATGCGCGTAGGGCGGCACACATCGCCACCGCCGAGCCTTTGAGTTCTCCAGACCAGAGCTCGGAGGAGGAGGAAATGGCGGTGGACCTTGACACCGGGTTCGCTGCTACCGGCTTTGACGTGATTGAGTGGCGGTTAGGGGCGATGACATTCGCCTCCTCCAGATGTTGAGGCACATGCAGAATACGAGCGTGCGCTATCCGAGGAGGTGGAGGAGCCGAGGCAAAGGAGTAGTTCGAGGCTGAGCGCTTCCGTCGCCGCGCTTCCTGCTAACCCGGAGATCATGGCCGAGAATCGCACGATCTTCATGTCGTTGGATAGTGCGCGCACGAGTTGAGCACATTTCTTGCGAGTTCGAGTTTGTGAAGTTGTGCAAGAACATAGAAGGCGAAATGGCCGATGAGGAGATGAAGGATGCCGGCAGGTTAGCCCCCTATGTTGTGGACTCGGCCTGCCGCCAACGATGACGAGGCTGATTCCTCTAGCGCAGGGGTGATCAACATATCCTCCAACAAGCGTAGATTTTATCTATGCGTAGGTGACGTTTTCTTAGTTCAATGTTGATTAGTTGTAATTACTGTACTATGTAATGATTCATTCTAGTATGGTAGATTTGATATTAACACAATACCGTTGTTTAATTATGAAATAAAGTATTTTAAAATAAATTTGGGTGCTAAAATTTGTGTGTGAAATCTTTTAGGGTATTAAATTTAGAGGATATGCTAGCGAGAAAAAGTTTAGTCCCTCGAAAAAAAATAATTTTTTGGGAAAGAAAAATGGTTTGAGCGTATAAAGGGCATCATGAATGCCGACCGCCAAACCTCTCGCAAGCATGCAGACTGAATTGTCCGGACGTCGTAAGCCATCCAATGGTGTCCCACATTTTTTCATGGACCAATCTGTGTGTCAACTTCCCGCGAATCGGAAGCAAACCGGGGGGCTTTGCGGGAGTCCAAACAACAGCCATGTAGGACTCCGACATCCCTGGCCCACCCAAAATTGAGGCGTAGCCCAAGCATTTGGAGCTGGCCGCACTTTTTTCCGGCAACCACCCTTTCTCAACCCTCTCCTCTACCATCCCGTCGCTCTGCATCCTAGTTCCTGCCCTTCTTCGTTGCCGCTGCCGCATGGACCCTTTCGAAATGCTACCAGAGACCGGGAGGTGGAGGATCCGGTGAAGACGGCCACTCGAAATATCAACTCGGCGACACGACAGGCTCGCCGCCTCAAACAGAAGGGTAAAGGAGCCAATACTCGAAAAGAAGGGCGGCAACGGTGCAGGGGCCTGGCGGGGCTTGGGACATGGGGTGTCATCGACGCCCATTCAGACGCCGTCCTGGTCGGACCAATACAAGCCTCCCTACTTCTACGCGGCCCAGCAGTTCGGCGAGCAGTCCCCAGCATCCGCCACCGGGCACGTGCCTTATTGTGTTGACGTCAATGATGTGCCTCTCCTTTTCTTCTAGTGTGTCGCCGCAATTTGTCCGGTCGCGGCCGACAGGCATGGAGCAGCTCGGTACATGACTAGATGATCCACAACGAAGGGGTGGGCGGAGGCTTGTATGAGGACGAGCAGATGGATGACTCGGGGTTGGAGGAGCACGCATAGCAGTCAGAAGCGTACACATAGTCAGGCATGTACACCTAGTCGGGCACGTATATCGGCCAGACGTATTCATACAACGACAAGCAGAGCAGGACGGTGACGGTGGACTTTGATCCGGACGAATTTGCGGCCAATCCAAAGAAAAAGGGTAGAGAAGAAAGCTTCAACATGCAGGGGGGCGAGTTATTGGGCGATGCATGGTTGGCCACTAGCATCGATCTGATCCAGGGCACAGAGCAAAAAGGTGCAACATTTTGGGCCAACATTCATGTTTGATTCCATGAGCACAAGCATTTCAATCCCTACTTCGACAAACACATCAACAACCGTGGGAGGAAGTCACTCAACTATCGATGGTACTCCATCTAAGAGGTCGTGTCCAAGTATTGTGGCATTTGAAACAACTAATCGTTCGATGGCCAAGTGGTGCGCAAATCACCGAGCAAGTAAGTTGTTTATGTGTTAGTCATTTTGACCGGACATGCAACTTGTGGGTCAGATATGCTCTATGTGTTGGTCATTTGGCTGGATATGCAACTTGTTGGCCCGGTATGCAACTTGATGACAATGTTGTTTCTTTCTAGCCTTCTCGTGCATGCAACTTGTTATTGAAGGTGGAGAAGAGAAACTTCGTCCTTATGCATTGTTGGTTGAAGTTGAGTGGAGTATATTCATTGCCAACACCATCAAGACCGTCGGCGTCGGCTCCGAGGAAAAGCTGGGTTTTCCAACCGACCCAACAAAAGAGCCACCCAAGAAGATTAGAAGAGGGTTTCGGGGAAAGAACTAGAGAGAGGAGAAGAGAGAAGGGGTGGCGGCCAAGATGATGGAGAGGTTTGAGGACATCTTGATGAAGAAGGAGGAGGCATGTGTCAAGCACTATGACGTCAAGGAGGAAAAAAAGGCCGAGAGGTTTAACATGTTCATGACGGCGACCAAGAAGAATCTCAAACTCGAAGAGAAGACCATACTCGAAGAGAAGAAGGTTGAGATCGTGACTGCTTTGGAGGATTCGAAGAGGTTGACCTTGAAGATGGACGACTTAAATGAAGATGCAAGGATGATCATGCAAGCCGTACATGTTAGGATGTTGAAGTGCTTCGCAACCGAGCTTGAGACGTCAGAGAAGGAGGCGACTAGTGAGGAGGAGCCGACGACAGAGTGAGCCTGGAGTCTTAGATAGCTAGTCCGGGAGGGCAAAAAAAATCCTTTTAGCACGGACTGCTGGGCTAAGATACTTTTGTGTCTGTCAAAGCAATGGACGCCGATCTCTTTTTTTGTGATTGGCCGTTGTACATTTGAATGTTAAATTAGCCGGATCTAGACAGACATGTAGGGGATGCGGTGCGGTTGGATGACCAGCTCTCTTAGGGAAACACCAACGCACGACCCCAAATGGACCTTCGTTTTGTTCGGATTTCATCCATTTGGGGCGGCAAAATGGACGCCCCTGTCTGTTTTTGCCCATTCGCCGGACGTTGTCCCTAACACGCGGCCGCATCGCATCTTGTCCTCATCGCATACGAACATTTTAAAAATGAAAAACAGGCCGTAAATGTTAAAACACACACATAAAACATAATTAAATGTTAACTTTATGTTCAAACTAGTCCCGGGCGCACATTTAAACATAACTTAAACTTAACAATTTAAGAAAAAGATAGATAGACGTCGCCGACGTGGTCGTCTTGGATGCCCCTGTCGTCGTCTTTGATCCCGATGTCATCTTCACACGTCGCCATCATCGTCGTCGTCCATGGTGAAGTCGACGTATGGTGGAGGCTGCCAAAGGTGGGCTGGTGGCCCGTGCTAGGGCGGACGCGCTTGCACCACCTCCTCCCATGGCTCTAGCTCCTTCTCTGGTGACCGTGGCGACATGGCTGACCATCGCCTGACACCCACCGCGTCGGCCTTCTCTGGCGTCGTGGACGACGAACTCCACTGTTGGCCCACCAAGCATCCGTTCCACGCGGCGATGGGCGGCTCCTACACCACCTCCTCCCGAACCTGTTCCCTGACGGCCATGTCCATCTCTGGGATGGCGAAGTCATCGGTTGTAGAGAGGGCCACCTGGGTTTCGAGGCCCTCCCATCGGCGGTCGTCGTAGGTGTTAATGGAGTCTTTCATGACCTGCCTCATGAGTTCGACTCCTCCTCGGTCATGGGATGTGGTGGTGGCGGGGACGGGGATGGCGTTGGCGTGAGGCCGCGCACATGCGTACACCCAGGCGTTTGGGGAAGACTCTGAGCACGAGTAGGACGCGGTCGCCACAGGCTCGGAGGACGACCGACAAAAAATGATTGTTGCCGCAGGTCGTGCTCGTCACAGAGCCACGTATCCCACATCGGCGAATCTACTGTGTACCCGCGGTCGTAGAGCAGATCCGGTGGTAGGCGGGCATGGTGACGGCTGATCTCCTCACGGCGGACGCGGCCGCTCACCGGCACCGGTGGGATTGACACCCGATCTGCGGAGAGATGTCAATTGTTGGGGAGGTGGGGATCTCCCCGCGGGAGTGGCGTTGCCGTCTCCCAATAGCGTCGGCAGATGTCGCTGCCGACGTAGGGTCGTCTGCGCTACGGGGCGGCCGGCGGCGCTATGGAAAAAGCGGGTGGTGAGGGCGACGCGGACTTTGTGGAGTGGCGGCGACCGGTGGAGGAGTCAGCCTCATGGTCGTACTTCCCCTTGCTGGTCCAATGCCAGCCCATGGCGTCGGTGAGGAGGTGGATGAGAGGGATACGTCGGCGGCTAGGGTTTGCTGACTCGTGTCGGGGCTCGAGGAGGCAGTCGGGCTCGAAAATGGAAGATGTGGACTTGCCGGTCCACGACTTCCACATTAAGAAGGACGATGACCGCGCAGTTGGGTGGCTGACAGTTGTGGCCCGCCGCGCGTGCGCAATTATTTTGGGTGGTGGAGGTAGGTGGACAGCCGCCACGCGTCCTCGAGGTGGACGAGAAGCAAACACGTGCCCGTCCGTTCGTTGTCTGTCTAGACGCAAACATACAATATTTACGGATGCGGCCGCGCGTTGGACCGCGACGTCTGTCGTCTGAGACCAAACAGACACACATGGATCAGATGGGGGCGTTTAGAGCAACTTCAACGCACCGATCCAAACGGACGCACGCTTTATCTGTCTTTTGTCTGTTTGGGTTGGCCGCCCGCTCGACGTCCGCCCTCTTTTGATTTGGGTTGGCTGTGCACCCAACGCGCGTGACCCATTTCATGTCAACGCATAAATTTTAAAAGGCCCGCGACCATAGATCATGCTATGCCATCGCCCAAAGTTCATGCCGGCACCATGCCAGCGGCCTTCATACAATGCCAGCCTCCAAAAAAAAATCCACCACACAGATCATGTTGGCGTACTTGCCAGCGGCCGGCACACATGCCACTACACAAAAGGGGCGGGAATTCGACCACGCCATCTCAGCCGTGGTCATGCCAGCACACTTGCCGGCATAAAAAAGGATGGCATTTTCCGCCATAGATCATGAATTTGAGCATGACGGCCTGCATCTTCTCAAACTATGGCCTCCCTTCCGTCCGCCGCGTGCCTCCTGTCCTTCCGTTTTGTCGGCTGCACGACCCTCTCCTCGGGCGTCAGCGTCTTCTTCTTGGGCGGCGCCGCGTTCTTGCAGGGCGCGCGGTGATTTCCTTCCGCGGAGGTGACAGAGGCGAGGTCGGACGAGGCGAGGCCGGCAACGGCATCGAGGGTCGGGGCATCGTCGACCATGGCTGGGAGCGCGAGTGGGCGGGAGAGTTTTGAGAAAGTGGAGGAAAATGGTGGTTGCTGTGCCATCGACTGGCGGGCCAGGGCGAGGAGTAGGCGCGCATCGCGCGCGTCCGTTTCGTGTCCGCGTCGATGCAAATGTGACTCAAATTTGGGTCGGGAATGGTTCAGCAGGCGGACGAAAAGCGAACGCGCGTCCGTTTGGGTTGGCGTGTCGGGTCGACTTTTCTGTCCGTAGCGATCCAAACAGACGCACGCGAACAAAATTGGTCGGCGCGTTGAAATTGCTCCCGACCCAAAACGCGGCTCTCTCTTAGTTGTTGCCCTTATTCATGTCAGGTCAGTCCGCTCACTATGCAAGAGGATGTTACACAATCACACTGAAATCTGATTTCTTCTTTTTCTATCTGCGCAAGCATCTTTAGTAAGTTGGTACCTCTGGTTTGAATAGTGCGTAGTTTTTTTTGCGAGGTTTAAGAGTATATTCTACTAGTACATTAAGTGACTTTCCTTTGAAATTGAGCCAGTAAGTAGAAATCGAAAGTAAACTAAAAAAGGATGCGCATCTTCATTATTTGCGACAGGCATTCTAGAAGATGCTCGATTTCGTCCGAATAATTATGTGGAAAATAAATAAGTAAAGCACCGCCCCCAGTAAATGCCCCCAATCCCACCCCACCCCCTCTCGGCTTGGGGCTTCTCACTTCACCACCGCTCGCGTCGTCCCCCGCTGGCGATTTCGTTTGCCCATTGCCCCCTCCGAGTTCGTCGCCGTCGCCATCGCCCCCTGCTGGCGAGTTAGTCGCCGTCGCCACCTCCAAACTTGTCTCCATCACCGTCGCTCCTTCAGCGCGCCTGTGTCAGCACCATGGCTTCAACTACTGCGGGCATGCCGTCAGGAGGAAATAGAGAGTAGTAGAGGGAGTGTGTTTGGGCCTAGCCCAGGAGTAAGAGAAAGTGCTGGGCCGTGTCGTTGGGCCTTGGAGTGTGAGAGCCTGTAAGTGGCCAGGAGGATATAACCTGGAGGTGTGCTTCTGTAAACGATAGCTATGATGAATTGATTCATTGCTCACTTTCTCTTCCATCGCCTTTCCTCCTTCCTTCTTCCCCTTCCCCACGGAAACCTCACCTACTCGCTCCTACCTACCCCGATGGCGATCGGGAGATCCCAGTACATCACAGATGGTATTCAGAGCTTGGTCTGACCCGTTTGCGCTTCCCTATTCTCTTGATCTAGCTGGTAAATCCTGCGGAAGGTTGCAGAACGCCCTCGGGTTTGATCTGCGTAAATCCAGAAGTGGGTTAGCGGATTCGGGGCGGGAGCAGCAACGGCGCCATCCAAGCCGAGTGTGCAATCGAGGCAGGTGATTTCGGCCATGGAGGCGTTTGAGGAGAGATTGATGAAGGAATTGGAGGCCCTCAAATTTGTGCGGGACAAAATTGAGGGGACTGACACAATCTCATCGCGGCTGGAGGAGATCGATAAGAAGATGGAGGAACAAGCTGGCCGGATCGACGCAGTACAAGCAAAGGTGAACCTCACGATGAGCTCGATCGCGGATGTGCGCCAAGAGCAAGTTTCGGTGGCCAAGGGGGCCAAGGTGGCGCAGCAGACCGCCTCACCGTGCGACGCGACCGAGGCGTTGCTGCCCTCGCCACCTCCGCATCCCCTGCCTCCGCCCATACAAGTTCCCCGGCCGCGGCTGCAAACTAGATCCTCAGCTCAACCGGATCCAGGACGTGTGGAGGGTTAGACCCCGGAGGGGCAGTCGTCACGCAGGCCATGGATGCCGAAAATGGACTTCCCACGATTTGAAGGGGACGATGTTCGCATCTGGATCGATGGTTGTGAGTCATTCTTCCTGCTCTATGACATCTCGGAGAACTTCAAGGTAACATCAGCTACTCTGCACTTGGGAGGTGATGCTGCACATTGGTATCTCACATACAAACAGGAGGTGGGATGGGTGGAATGGCATCAGTTCAAAGAGGCTGTCATACAAGAGTTTGATGCTCACTGTCACCGGGATAAGATGAAAGCGTTGCTGATGTTGAAACAGGAAAGCACTGTAGATGAATAAAAGAGAAGTTTGCTTCAGTTAGTCTATCAGGTGCGGCTGTATGACCCTGCTATCAGTGATACCTTCTTGGTCACACGGTTTATTTTAGGATTAAAAGAAGAATTGCCTGGGGTAGTGGAGATTCAGTTTCCACTCACAATGGCAGCAGCTGCAGCATTTGCATCCGTTCAAGAGGGAACTCTGCTTAGAGCTCGGGCACCACGACAATTTCCAAAATCCAGTGTCACTAAACCTGACAGCAGAGGGGGGCAAGCCTCCGGGGATATCTGGCGCACACAACAACTGAAAGAGTACCGCCGTGCAAATGGTCTCTGTTTTGGGTGTGGGGAGAAGTTTGCCCCAGGTCACAGTTGTGCTAAACCCGCGGTGGCTCAAGCAAATGCCATAGTTGGGACTGACACTGATGCTGACCGAATACCTGACGCCGTGTTGGACGCCATTGCTATGCAGGAAGCAGTCGAAGAAGAGCTCCTGTTATCTGTCAATGCTCTCTCCGGTGCAGATCATCCCAAAACAATTCGATTGAGAGCAATGGTGGGAAATCAAGTTGTGATTATTCTCCTTGACTCCGGCAGTACACATAGTTTCATTGATGAAGCTATCCTGGACAGATTGAAACTGCAGCCACAATCTCTGCAGACAGCTCTGTCAGTTAAAGTAGCTAATGGGGAGGTGTTACCTTGTAAAGCTGAACTTCCAGAACTCACTTGGTGGATACAGGGCAACACTTTCAGTTACCCACTGAAAGTGGTGGAGTTAGGAGGACATGACATAATCCTGGGAATGGATTGGCTCGAACAATGGAGTCCTATGACTTGCCATTGGAAGGAAAAGTGGGTTCAATTTCTCTACAAAGGCACAGAAATAAAACTGAAGGGCATTCAGACTCAGCAACCAGCAGTGTTACAGAGAATGTCAGTTGATCAAGTGTTGAAATGGGAGAAAGGAAATGATATATGGGCCACTGCTGTGCTTATGCCTAAGGAAAGTCCAACTTCAGTAGCCCCTCCGGAACCTATACAGCAGCTCATTACTGAATATCAGGACATATTTCAAGAGCCCAAGACACTCCCTCCCCACATGACTTTTGACCATGCAATCCATCTTATCCCTGATGCTCAGCCAGTTAATTCCAGGCCTTATCGATACTCACCTCTACAGAAAGATGAGATAGAGAGGCAAGTGGAGGAAATGCTTAAAGCTGGACTAATCACACCTAGCATGAGTCCCTTTGCATCCCCTGTTCTATTGGTGAAAAAGAAGGATGGTTCATGGAGATTTTGCATTGATTATAGAAAATTAAATGCTATCACTATGAAGAACAGATTTCCTATGCCAATTGTGGAAGAATTATTGGATGAGTTGGCTGGCACAGCCTATTTTTCCAAGATAGATCTAAAGGCCGGGTACCATCAAATTAGAATGGTTCTTCAAGATGAGTTCAAGACTGCCTTTAAGACACATCTGGGACAATACCAATTTAAGGTCATGCCTTTTGGTTTGGCAATGGCCCCATCCACATTTCAGTGTGTCATGAATTATCTGTTTGCACCGTATATTAGGAAGTTTGTGCTCGCCTTTATGGATGATATTCTAGTCTTCAGTCACACTCTGGAAGAGCATAAGGAGCACTTAACGGTGGTGTTTCAACTGCTCAGGGAGCATCAATTTTATGCAAAAGAATCCAAATGCTCCTTTGCTCAGTCTCAGTTGGAATATTTGGGCCATATCATCTCTGACAAAGGGGTGGCCACAGACCCAGCCAAGACAGAGGCTATGGTTAAGTGGCCAGTGCCAACTAACCCAACTGAGCTGCGAGGGTTCTTGGGGCTGACTGGTTACTACAGAAAATTTGTGAAGGGCTATGGAGTGCTGGCCAGACCACTAACAACCTTGCTTTAGAAGAAAGCTTTTCAATGGAGTGAGGAGGCCAACCTAGCTTTCCAAGCTCTCAAAAAGGCCATGACCTCTACTCCGGTGCTGCTTTTACCTGACTTCTCTAAACAATTCACTATAGAGACAGATGCTTGTGCAACGGGCATTGGAGCAGTGTTGGCTCAGGAGGGACACCCTATAGCATTTTACAGCAAGGCTTTGAGTGTGCGAAACTAGCAGCTCTCCATTTATGATAAAGAATTTTTGGCTATCATCATGGCGGTGGAGAAATGGAGAGCCTATTTGAGCAGGGGGCCTTTCATTATTAAGACGGATCACCAGAGTCTTTGTCACCTGGGGGATCAAGTGCTTTCAACTGAATTGCAAAGAAAAGCAATGACAAAATTGGTAGGATTGGAATTCAAATTTCAGTATAAGAAAGGAGTGGAGAATGTGGTTGCTGATGCTTTGTCCAGGGTGGGTCATCTTATAGCCACTCGATTAATTTCCCACACTCAGCCAGCATGGATGCAGGAAGTTTTAAATTCATATACAGTGGACAAGGAAGCACAACAACTTCTGCAGAAATTGGCCCTTTCCTCAGAGCCTCTGGATGGCTACAGTCTGCAAGAGGGCATTATTCACTATCAAGGAAGGATTTGGCTAGGGGCCAATACAGCCCTCAAAACTAAAGTTATTGCTAACTTTCACTCCAGTGCAGTAGGGGGACACTCTGGAATTCAAGCAACTTATCAGCGGGTCAAGAAACTGTTCTGCTGGACAAATCTGAAACAAGATGTTCAAGACTTTGTCAAACAATGTGGAGTCTGTCAGCAAGCTAAGCATGAACATTGCAGATCTCCGGGCTTGTTAAATCCATTGCCTGTGCCTCAGGGGCCTTGGCTGGACATTACAATGAATTTCATTGAGGGACTGCCTAAATCAAATGGTTACTCCTCTATCCTCGTGGTGGTCGACAGGTTTACAAAATACAGTCATTTTATCCCACTCAAGCATCCATTCACTGCTCCTATAGTAGCAAGAGCATTTCTGGATCAAGTGGTCAAGCTACATGGCCCTCCCAAAACTATTATCTCAGACAGAGACAAAATCTTCACTAGTGTTTTTTTGGAAAGAGTTGTTCAAATTATGGGGCACTAAACTCTTGATGAGCATGTCCTATCACCCACAAACTGATGGACAAAGCGAAAGGGTGAATCAATGTCTAGAAATGTATTTGAGATGTGTTGTGCATGATCAACCTAGACAGTGGCAATCTTGGCTTTCTGTGGCCGAATTCTGGTATAACACCAACCACCACACCTCTTTGGGTTGCTCTCCTTACAAAGCTCTCTATGGACATGAACCTCATTATGGTACATTTCCTGTGACCGCCTCTTCTCCACAGCCTGATGTGCAGCAGTGGATTTCTGAAAATCAAGCACACTGTGATCAGCTTAAAGAACATCTCTTGAGAGCTCAGACCAGGATCAAACACTATGTTGACCAACAAAGAAGTGAAAGAGAGTTTCAGGTTGGCGACAAGGTGTACCTCAAGTTACAACCCTATGCTCAACATTCAGTGGCCAACAGGCCTTGTCCAAAATTGGCCCTCAAGTTCTTTGGTCCTTTTGAAATCCTGGAAAGAATTGGACTAGCTGCATACAAATTGCAGCTACCCGATGAAGCTCTGATTCACCCAGTATTCCATGTCTCTCAACTGAAAGAGCATGTACCTGACCACACCCCCGATGGCGATCGGGAGATCCCAGTACATCACAGCCTGCCGCTGCCACTTGATCTGGTAATCCCCGGGAAACCCTAGCCAGTTTGTGCTATGAGTTGCTCAATCATGTATGCTTTTACTGGGATTATACTCTAATTAAGCTGTGTTACTCAAATCATCTGGTCCGATATCCAATATCTTTGGATGTTTTTGCTTCTGTACGGCAGTGGATTGATAGTGTAGAAGGTGAATGGATCTTCTATTGAATCACCCGTGTAGCTAGTATTCACGGGAGTGGATCTATATGCTAAAACAGACCTGTTTTGTCCTAAAAACTAGGTGACCTTTAGAAACTTGTTGGTTCTTTCCCTCTTTGCAATGGTTTTATGTTTTAAGACAGTGGATAGATGTATAAATTACTCAGCGTGTTTCTCCAAAAAAGCTTGTTATCTTATATTTTGTTGCGTTGTGAGAACAATGCAATACAAAACTTTTTGTTCAATTCATGTCTGTTTCTATATGTACAAAATGTACTGCAAATGTTGTGTTCCAGACCCTTTTCTAATTTTTTGATCCGATGCTGCCGTGCTCTGCATCATGTCATGTTATGTGCTATCCGTAAGACAGCATATCAGAGATGTGTGAGTGTTCATGTGCAGGCATATATTGGAGTTCATACTATACAAATTATGCATGTTGCGTGTATGTTCAGACTTGAGGTTGACCCTGTTATGCTGCCCCACTAGTAGTTTCTCTAAAATGGCAACATCAAGTATATATTAATGCAGTGTTTATAATTGTAGGCTATGGAGCATCTTCAGGACATGGCTTCTGTCATGTATGATGATATACCACCAGACTGCTTTAATGCCAAAGTCCCACTACAAGTTTTTGAGTACCCTGACAACGAGGTTATCCCGTTCTCATGGAGCGTGGGAACTCAGGAAGGAGGCT